>NC_020496.1:10869818-10899635 GCF_000184155.1 Fragaria vesca subsp. vesca
TATATTGCTACTATTCAGTTTGGTAGGTAAATCTAAGAGTCTGAACCCTCCAATCACTAAAATACAAACTCAAACTCAAACTCAAACCCATTCTCTTTATATATATATATATATATATTCATGATTGGTAGCTTCATAGTCAGCTAATTTGTCAACACGACTATTGTCTTATCTATAAATATGGATAACCCTGAAATGAATGGACTGAATATAACGAAGAGAATTTAACCAAGCCACTCTCCACCTCCAATGATTAAATTTGTGAACTTGAAATAATGCAAAACTACGGCCGAATATGTTCCATTACATAAAGGTTACCCTTGGCTAGCTTTTTGATACAAAGGCAAACCATGTCAGTGACTCTTCGATCATCATCCATTCTATTCATTAGAGTTTCAAAAACCTGAGGAAACTGAACGTCATTTATGATACAATATTATACTTTGGGTAATGAAAAAACTGCAATACCCGAAATAATGTGTCTACGTGATATCGTATCTTATCTAGGTTGTCATCGTCCAACCATTCAAGAAGATGATCCATATAAATCCTGAACTCTTCCGAAAATCTATGTAAATATTGCTGCCAACCGCTAACTCTGCTATTTAAAAGTCGATTCTCGATTTTGGCTTATATTTTTCTCGGTTTTCCATCTTGTTCAATCTTTGTGCTTATTTTGATGTAGACTTGTTGGTTATCTTGACTCTCAGAGTTCCACCACAGGTTTTTGATTGTTTTTGGGTGGTATGTTTCTTGCTCTTTTGTTGAGGTAGAATATCACTTCCTTTGCTCAAGCTTGTGTTGACTCTATTTGGATCTCATTTGTCATCACATAGTTTCACTTGCCAGTCCTTCTCATCTGTGGCTGTGGGATTAAGTTCATATCAGATAAACATTCTCTACAAAGGATGGAGTGTGATTGCATCGAAGGGAGATGAAACATGACATTGTCAATGTACAAACTAGATGCCTATTACGCATGTGGTGCAGTAGCTGGTATGCTTGGTGGATTACTTAGTCTTGGTGGAGCAAATCTGTTGGGCATAATTACTAATTTGCTATCTTAAGATTCACCTCACTGTCAATGTGTTACCCTAACTTTCATTTGTGCCGATTTGCTACCCTAGGTTCCTAAAGTATGTTGTAATGCTAGTAGTGT
Source organism: Fragaria vesca subsp. vesca (assembly GCF_000184155.1). Taxonomy (NCBI): domain Eukaryota; kingdom Viridiplantae; phylum Streptophyta; class Magnoliopsida; order Rosales; family Rosaceae; genus Fragaria; species Fragaria vesca. Next base: position 10,870,978 of record NC_020496.1, read on the forward strand.
GTATCGAGGTAGAGGCATTACGTCCCCCTCGATTCATCACAATTCCATTAATAATAAGGCATGGGATTGAGCCTTTTATGTAGGCTGATTTTTTTTAACACTAACCCCACCCAACCCCTTTTTTTTCTTTTTTGAAAAAAAAATTATTTGTCAATTTGTTACCCTATGTTTTATTTTAGCCATTTTGCTACCCTTACGTTAAATTTATTACTCTAGGATTTCTATATTAAATAATTTGCTTCTCTACATTTTCAAATTTAGCCATTTACTACCTTACATTTTTAAAAGACATCAATATTTAGACGGAAGAATTAATCAATTGATATGACAAAAGGTAGCAAATTAGCTAAATTTAAATACATAAGATAGCAAATTGACTAATTGTAGGAACCTAAAGGATAGCAAACTAGCGGAAATAAAACCAAAGGTAGCAAGTTGGCTAACTTTGAGAACCTAGGGTGGTAAATTGACAGAAATAAAGGTAGGGTAACAAATCGGCAATTAACCCTTTCTGTTGGGTTTGATATTTTTTTTTTTTTTTTTGAACCGGGTAGAGAAAACTTGCCTACATAAAAAACTCATCTCGACTCCCATGTAATACCTTGACCCCCGACCATCACTAGAAGCACATATCCTCATAAAGTACGTCTTAGAGAAAATCAGGAGGATCTCCTAGACACCCATCAATATAGTAACCTAAGCTAGCTAACAAATTAAATGTGCTAAACTATGAGCAACACCATTTATTTTACGATAAATATGCCTAACATCAATAACATCCAACAAGTTCATATAAGCTCTACAATCATCAATGATACGGCTAACCTCTATAGGGGCATGAGCCTGTTGATGCAGTGCATCCACCAACACTGAGTAGTCGCTCTCCACAAGAATTTCTTTCCACCCCAATTTGAGGGCTTCCACTAAACCCAGTCTGCAAGCTACACATTCATCCGCATGCAAAGGAGAGGTAAGATACGTAAGTCTCCTCGACCATGCAGCTCTGACCATCCCCACTTCATCCCTGATCACCACACCAGCGCCTCCAGTACATGTTGACTTGAGGTGTGGAGGCTTTGATATTCCTCAAGTAACTTCAAAGCCCAGGTCACTGTGTGCATGGGATCAAAAACTTTCCCATTCCATAGAATATTATTTCATAGCAAATACCTCCATCTGAGTCTTGTGTAGCACCCCCATCATGTCAACCACCCAATTCATCATATCATCATCTGCTGCATGGTTACGTGCTCGGAGTCCAAGAGGACTATACAGCCACATACAAGCAATGACACTACAATCCTTAAACACATACAAACTGGTTTCGACCTCACCTTTGCAAAATATGCAGTTCTGGTCATCCAACTGTACCTTCTTCTTAGCTAGGGCAGCCCTTGTAGGTAAAGTGTCAGATACCAATCTCCAAAGAAAACTCTTCACCTTCGGTTGAATTCTCAAACACCACAATATATTTCTTCCAAACCGATTTTGTTGCTTGAGTGGAAGAAGAGGACGCCTGGCCATGTTGTTCGTGAACTCTTTGATCAATACGATACCCACTCTTCACTGAATAGAAGCCATGTGTATCGAAATGCCAAACCAGCTTGTCATCTGGTAACCGAACACTAAGTGGGATCTTCCAAATCACTTCAACCTCGTCCTCGAGGAATAATTCCCTCAATCAATCCACCATCCATTCTCTCGAGTCGGGGTCTATTAATTTCACCACCTTCAAGTCTTCTAGTCCCTCTATCATTCCCGAATAAGGTTTAAAGGTGTGAGGTCTTGGAAGCCAAGGGTCATGCACTCATGCCACACTGATATATGTTCACCTGGGCCTACTTGGAATCGAATACCCTTCCGCAATAAATCCCTCCCTTTTAAGATACTCCTCCATGCATATGAGCCCCCCTGCCCTACTTCAACTCCTAAAAAATGACCACCAAGGAAGTATTTCGCTCTCAGAGTTAGGGCTACTAATGAATTCGGCTGCTGTAAAATCCTCCACGCTTGCTTTGCCAATAAAGCCTGTTAAACAATTCCATATTACGAAAACCCAACCCCCCTTCTTCTTTCGGCTGTTGGGTCCGATATTTTAGAGATGGGAATTCCTCCTCAGGTAGATTGACTCACACATCAAGATCATTATGAGCCTTATGTTTGTGTAATTGAGCTAATATGCACATCGATAGAAGCTATTCTTTCTTAAGTTGTATGACTTGTATCTGATGCCTTAATCAACTCCTAATTTGTGTGTGTCAATGGCCACCTTTGCTATGACATTCTCTTGAGCTTCTTTGATTATCTTTATCCTGGCTTTCAAAGTTTTTGTGAGTTCACTTACACTAGCTAGGTATGTATCATTCTCACATACATTTGCTGTGTTTCTCTTATCCATCTTGAATTGTCTAGGATGAGGTTTTTTTTGTTTGATTAATGAACGGCTTTTGTTTGATTCTTTTTGCTTTTCGATCTTTTGAAATCGGCTTTTGTTTGATTCTAAACAGGTGGGATCGGCATAGAAAACATGATTAGAAAGATTCAACACAAGGAGTCCTTGGGAATCCAGAACATCTGCACTTATAAAACCGACCTAGATATATGGACCTTTTAGCTGTAGAAATTTCTCATTTGTGCGGCAAAAACCTTAAGGATTCAGTTTCCACACAAGGAGTCCTTGTGATTCAGCTACTGAATGTGATGAAGTTAAGAGCAATTTAGTAAGTACTTGGGCTCTAGCAGTGCAAAGAAACAACCTTTGAAGTTTTGGCAGTCATCATTCACAACGCTAATGATAAAAGAAGGTGAGGTCTAGTGTAATCGATTCTGAGACAAGTTGATAAGAGGCATCTATTGAGAGGAAATTTCAATTCAGACAAGTTGGACAACAAAAATTTAAGGCAGGCAATTAGCAAGCTCCAACCAAAACATGAGGGATTTTAATATAATGAAGCCAAACAAGGCATCAATTAATGTGTTACGTGACTGTAAAGTAGCAAAGAAGGTTCAGCAAATAGCGCCTCTAGCGCCAACTCCAAATGCTATGATGGTGGGACAGAAACCCAATGCAAATAGTTACTCTTCCTAAAGAGAACCATACTAAAGTTGCCGGGAGGTGAAAGATGAAGTGCATTGAGGTGGCGTAAACCGGAGGTAGGGAGAATCAAACTGACAGTAGATGCAGCCTTTGATTCGCAAACTGACAGAGCCAAAATATGTGGTGTTTTGTTCGTGATCATGAGGGTAACTTTGTAGCTGGTTTTCACCGTTCACAGGACAATGCCATCTCGGCAAAACATGCAGAACTTCTTGCTTGTTTCCATGGTGTTCAACCAGCTAGAGCTAAGCAATTTCACCACCTTCAAATAGAGACAGATTGCTTAGAGTTGGGTTTAACTATTGAAGTTGCTTTCCCAGATTGGCCTCAGTTGGGGTTTTTTGGGTTGAGGACCTAAAAGTTAACCTGCGTCTAGCTTCTTCTTTTTTTTTAGTCTGAAACATACTTATATTAAGCCACCAAGGCAAAAGAAAGAACACAACTACAAGAGAAAAAAAACTGGAAAACCAAAGCAACTAAAAAAGAAAAGCACAGTAGTAACCATTAAAAAACAGTAACGTCAACCGCCGGACCAAGGAGTCCATCATTTCTCAGAACAGAAAATATAGCTTTTAGCCATGCTCCTCAAACAGCAAACTGGGTTTGCTCATCTTACTGCCCAGCTAGCTTGCCACCACTTTTGCTGTGTTGCCTAAGCAATTATGAAATGGTTGCATGCCTCTTGAAAAAAAAAACAAAAAACAAAATGCATCAATTAATGTAGGATGTCAAAATCTGGATCTCTGTCTATAGTACTAAATTGAGCAATAATTAACATCTTTGCCATGACAGAAGTTGATTTACATCTTAGTGGACTATGCTCACCCATAATTCAAAGTATAATCAAAGAAAAAAGGGCAAGGCAGACCAGTCAATGAGTCATATTTCCTCTTGAAGCCGGTGGTGTGAGGAGGTCTAACATGGTTTGCTTCTTATTTGGGGTCAGTGGAACACCTCTAACAAGGTTCAAAGGCATGACATGAACGTTAGTCCTTCGTCTGTGCTTTCTTATAAGCCCAAATACGAATACGTGTAGCAGCACCGGCAACCACAAGAGCACGAAGTAAATTTTAAAAACCAATAAAAAGTTTTAAGGCTTTCTATTGAAGTATTTTTCAATTCACTGGTGATAGCCATAAGTCTGCAGTCTGCAGATCAAATTTTGGGGCATAAAGTACCGTCTCCCCGAAATCCTCCTCAAGCTTCTTGTAGATCTCCTTGTCACTCTTCCCAGCATGAAACTCGTCAGGAATTAACTGCACAATTATCAAATGCATTACAACCGCTAAATAACCATTATGTTTTAGTTTTATGAGACCTCTTTCTAGAAGTTCAAAATGATAACGGCCAACATTAACCTTATATATAGCAATGAAAACATGCTATATGTAACAGTAAGTACGTTTGGTTTAAATTTATGTTATGGATTTAAAGACCCTCCTCACTCGTATGAGAAGAAACTGAAGTTAGCTGTAAAATACAATTGTGGTCAATAAGTCCACTTTCAAAGAGCATCAGCCCTAAAAATCTTATATATCAAACCAAGAGAGACTTCCGGTAAACACCACTTCATCAATAAAGGTGATAGGAAGCAGGAAGCTTAACCTGCAGAAATAATCTTTGCCGCAATGTCATCGTGACTAGACAAAGAAGCAACATACGATATGCATTTTCAGCATATCTTTACACATCGTACACCAGTGAGGGGAGAGACAGCATAATGGTATCTCCTTCGAAACAAATCACAAGTATTTAACCTCCCATGATCAATAATCCATCCTAGCAGGTCTACAGTAGGAGGTGTTTTAATTGAAGCACTGTGAAATTGGCAAATATTATTGTATAACTGAGGAAAAGAACACAATGCTGTTTCACAAACTCACCAGTCTTCTCAAAATCCCACCCTATCCCTATTTTCCACTCTCAATCCACAAAAATAATTGAAAGAATGCAAACCTTCGGAGATCTTTCCAAAGGCATCAAGTTGGCTCTCTATCCACATTCTCGGAATCCCATCCATTTTCATGTAGTCCTTACTTGCTTAAGGACAGCTAACCCGAGAGCATCTCTCTCTTACTATTTTGCCTAATCCTTAAACCCGAGGGCTTTAACTTTTCTTGTTTTTGTTTGTTCATTTGTTTTTATTTCTTAAATTTTTTGTAAAAGAAACACAATTCATCGAGAAATTAAAAGCAAAGACAAACAGTAGAGCAGAAGCTTCAGACATAAGGAATGATAACAACAGGAAACCCCTGATGAACCCCCAAAAGAGAAATAAAATTCCTGAACTACTGTTGCTCTCCAGTTCCTCAGAACACACGAGAAGCTATAATCGCTAAAAGCCTCAGAAACCAAAGCCCCAATTAGTATCTAAAATCTCCAGCCTACTCACCTCTTCCTATAATCTTATGCTACAGTATAGTTAGCAACTCAAAGATCCGTTTTGGAACCAATCAATGCATGCATGGCCTTCCTTGAAAAGTCTCTAGCAGATTTATAATAAATATGTCATCAATAATCTTGACCTGGCAATGCAAACAATGCGCCTTTGAAGACTACGAGGAATGAAGCCCTTCATTTTGAATATTATCACAACTATTACTTCCTGACTAGCCACGAAGCAATAAAGCATTTACATCCAAATCTTTTTACAAGATGAAAGTAAGATAATTTAGTTTGATTTGAAAGACACCTGCTACAACACCTGCAAAGAAGTCCTTATGTCCTACATCTAACGTTCCCTCCCAAAAGGCGATTGAAATACTTCATTGGCGCAGAGCCTACTTCGCATCTCACGTTACAACTATTTTCTTATATGAATATATGCAAATCAGAAAACATTTTATTTCCTTTTTCTTAAAGACCCAAAACAGTACTAATAAGGTTGTGCAGTTCCAGCCAAGTTGATCAATCATCTTCACCATTCAAGAGTAGTGGTTTGTCTGCCAATAAAATATCTGCAATCTTCACTCAATTCTCTTCAACTTTCAACCTTTCAAATAAGTGATTATCTTGAGTCATATTAGCAACTTACAACATCAACTACAACACACAAGAATGGGTCGCTCTGCGTCAACCCTTTGATTCCCTAATATCCCTCTAGGCCTTCTTTTAATGAAGGAGAAGTTTTCAGAATGGAACAGCCTTCGATCCATATCTTTTATCAATTTAAACCCCTTTTTCACACCTCTTCCACTACTTCCTTCCCTTTTAAAGCTGCATGCGAAAAATCAGTTTACATTCCACAAAAGCACCGTGTGCAGGTGAACTAAGCCTTCCGAAACCTCCATAATCCTTGATGTTACCTTTCACTAACTAATATGATGCTCATTACAAAATTTCTCCAGCATTTCAGAATCAGTGGAGATAAATCACAAAGCAATTAATTGATGATATTACTTCCTAACTATGAACCACTAAAGATGCATCACAAAACTAAAGCAAAATGAAAAAATGAAATACCTCGGAGAGAGAATGTCGATATCAGCTTGTGAGTCTTCAATGGACTGACTCCCACACTCAGTGCACCTAACATTCTGACTGATATTTCCAACACCGGCATCCACCACTTGACTCTTCTTCACCGCGTCCTCCTCGCTCCCTATCACCCTCTCAACCTCTCAAACCTAATCACAACAAGGCGTTTCCAAAGCTTTGAACATTTCTACTCTCAGTGAGGCATTTTATCAAACACTTGGCGTGCATAACTTTAGCAACTAAGCGGATCACAATCTCAGCACATCGGAAATAAATCTCAAGTTAAATAATTGAAAATTGAAACTTAAGGGGATGAAATCATACATCAAGATCATCAACTCATGAGGCTTAAGTTTTTGTTATGCTAAAATGCATATTGGTAGCTAGATAGTAGTGAATATTCTTTCTCAGGTTGTATCAGATACCCTGATCAACTACTAAATATTGTGTGTGGAAAACTTTCAAATAGGTGAAGTGCTACGGTCACCTTTGATATGGCCTTCTCATCATCCATGTCTGTTGTAGAATACTATCTCTTAAAAGCTTCCCAATTCCTTATGGTAACTATGCTAGCCATTCAAGTAACTTTATAATTATTCATGAAAATGGACATTAGACGTCATCCCTTTCATGAGGCATAAACTTTACAAAGTAACTTTATAAATATTAATGAAAACGGACATTCTTTCATAATTGACATCATCTATCACTGAGCATAGTATCATATGCTTAATCAAAGCTTGCTTCTATGGCTTCCAAGTCTAAAGTATCAAATGGCACTGCTTGTGGCTGTGGAATTGCTACTTATTGGGGCCAAATCGGAAATTTTCCAGATCAAATGTAAACTTGTAAAGAAGGAACACTAAAATCTCAAGCAATTCGAAGTTTGGGAAAACTGACTAAATTGTCAGGTTTCAGAAGAATATAACAGCTGCAAAGCCAAATTTGAAAATCCACCAAAAATTCATTTTAAGACTGAATGACATGAAATCAGTTTTTAAAAGGCCATTGAAATGTCTAAATCTACTTGCAAAAAAAAACAGAGATTAAATGGTACAAATGAGACTTCGAAACTGAGCAGAAAACAAAGAGGTACACATAAAATTCTAGAAACTTTTCCAATCCAGACTAAACTTTGAAACAACATTCAGTACTCACTTTACATCAGATTAAGTTGAGACTTTCCAAATCATGAGTTAACTAACAGAAGAGAAACACGTTAAAAATCAGGACATTTGAAGATCTGGAAGTAGGGTAAAGAAACGAACAAAGTGAGCACAAGAGCAGTTTTCTTACCAAATGCAGAACTTTTCTTCACCTTAAAATGAAGTTTCAATTTCAAAATTTGGTAGTTTTGACAAACAAATTACGTTTTGGGCGACCTTGGTTGGTACACTTGGTAAACTAGAGGTTCAAAAATGAAATAAGCCATGCAGAGAACACAAACAACAGAAGGAATGACAGGCAATAAACTTCAAGATTTACTGAAAGATACACTTGAACATATAAATGTGTGGCACATCAAAGAAAAGATTACATGCTAGGAGAATAGGTACTGAAGTTCCAACAAAGTCTGGTAGTAGATAGAGCAATTCCAACTTCAAACAACCAACTAACAACCATGTGAAATTTGTGGGAAAAGGAATGAGCATAGCGATGCCCAGTAGGGGTTTTAAAACCAAAATGCTGATTCCTTTACTGCAGGACAATTTAATAGATGCTTAGCCAAAAATTCAAATTGAAACCCTATGTGTAGCAGTAGTAAGGACAGTAACTTGATGGTTAAAGAAAATTCAAGCTGAGAGGAAATGCTAGTTTGCAGTACTAAGTTTTCACAAATATAAATTTCAGTTTACTGTTCTTTGTAACAATAGGACCATGAGAAATCTAAACAAACTTACAAATCCGTTAAGTGAGAGTTTGGCAAACTTACTCTTAACACAAGTGCAGAATCGTAAATCAACAAAAACTCAAGTATTTGGAAGGGCATGTAGCAAACCATTTCATACAACAATTACTCATCACATCTACGCCCTCACAAGAAGCTTCCCCAGGGAATTTGAGTCATTTTTCCTCAACATCTCAAAGCTCACCCGGGGAATTTGAGTAATTTTTCCTCAACATCTCAACGCTCAAGGGTCATTGTGCCCGAGCTTTCAAAATTCTCAACCAAGCTACAAACTTTCCACTTCCATTCCTAGTCAAACTTTACTAGATTTCAGTTTTCAAGTTCAAAGAACAAAATAAGTTATTGCATGTAAGTTTTGAAACATGGAAAGATAGCATGTATAAACTTCTTTGGACAAAGAAGCAAGATAAACACTGCCTTCAAGGATCTTAAAAAGAAAGCAACCTTTATTCACATGGTAAATAGATAAAACATGCAATACTATATGTGTAATCGATGCATGCAAAACAGAGAAGGCTCTTGAATGATTATAACAAAAACTATTTTCTTTGAACTGATTTTCCCTACCTCAAGTTTATTTGGTGGTTTTTGTAGCATTAAGGAGCTCAGCCGCTTGCTACAATTTGTTCGCCTCCTTTTGCTTATCTAAAACAAAGATGACTTATGAAGTCTCAGCCAAAAACAGACCCTAACTCCTAATCAACTCCCCAATACTGAGCTTATGCTCTTTGGGGACTTTTATCATACACTTGGTGTGCAGACATTACAAACAGAACACACGTTGAGATTCTCGCTGCAATAGTAATCCCATCAGAATCTAAGAGACAAAAGACCAAGAAAAGACGGCAATACAACTCAAATTCTGAAGTATTTGATAGGAATTTCTGAATCAACAAGAAAAGGGTGTAGCTGCACTAGAAGCTTTACCTCAACTACTGAGAGTGAAGGCAGGAACTTGCAGACCCTTCCAACACCAATAGTAATATAAACAAATACCAACTAAAGCTCTAGGATTAAGAGGTTTAGGGAAGGAGAAAAAAGAGTTTTCTCCTAAGGTTCCAGCAGACAATAGAGTTCAGTCGTCTATAAAGGCTAATAAGCTTTCCCTCTCTCTGTTTTTTCTAACAGAAGTGTTATATACGTGGTCTAGCTTTTAGAACACTAAACGATTCGACAATTTACTCTGGCCTTCAAGGGCTCCAATTTACTTTTCTACACAATTTCTCTCACTAGTTTGATTCGTTACTCAAACTTCCTCACTGTGTCAGACCAAACAAACCAAACAATAAGAGATTCTCATTCTATGAATCAAACATTCAAAGATGAAAACATAATTGTACGTAATCTAGAAATTTGGTCTAGATTATCAAAGTAAAGCTTTTACCTCAAAGCCTACTACTGACTTGAGATAGCTTGGTCTTGGGTGAAAATGAGGCCATCCATTGCTTACCCAAAGCAACCATTTCTCCATTCTCTTTCCTTGTTACCTTCACCACCACACATATGAGCTTCCCCATGTCCCCTACAATATCAGCCACCAACTCAACCTCTTCCTGCATCAGTGATTCAAATATAAATCTCAAGCACAAAGTTTCAAAGACTTTGGTGATCTGGGTCTAACTCAAAAGTTACGAGAGAGAAACTGAACTCTAATCTTGACCCTCGAGTAATATGAAAGGGTGATGTCAACGGTTTTGGCAAGACCAACAGTTGAGTATACTGCGGCGGCTCCAACATCGTCGATCATAGTTGCGATAGCTCCGACATGCCAGTTTCCATCTTGGTCCTGTATCATCATGCAACATATATCAACAACCATACAGTTGAAGAAGAGAAGATGGTTGAATATGTATGGATAAAGGAATGTAGTTGAGTAGATTTACAGAGAGATGGTCTGGAACGATGAAGTTGCAGTGGAAGAAGCCCTTGTGGGCATTCAGAACCTGTAGGCCAATTAGAGTTAAGGCCTCCAGTTCATTGATACCTTTGGCACCTGTCGACAAATAGTGAAGCCATTTCTTGGACTCCTGCAGCTTCTCGTCTTCCATTTTACTTACGAGTTGAAGAGATCTGTTGATCTCCAATGCTACGTTGTATAAAACAACAGTTTTTTTTTTTTTTTTCCGACAAGATAGAAAGAAAAACAACTTCAACCGTAAAGTCAACGCTACCGTCGAACGAGAGGAGGAAAGCTGTTAAGGATTAGGATCCTCGCCTTGGCCTTTTCTCGCCTTGGCTATCCTCAGCTTTTAATCTGAGCCGTAGATTAGATATCTAATGGCTGTTGATAGGCCACATCACCAAAATGTACATAAATGCAACGTTTTAAGAATTTTATGTTAACAGTACTTAGACACCCTTTAGAAAAATTATTTTTAGCCTCTTAAGTTCCTCGACGTTTTTCCTTCTCATCTTCATCCCAATCTGACAAGTCTTTTTCACCTTCTCATCCTCACCTGCACTCTGATGAGCTAAAGAGTTATGAAATTCAAGCCACTGTAATCCTAACAATCCCTCCTCCTCCACTATAAAACTATACCAGATTTAACTCGCTAAATGTGGATCTCAATCACTCAAGAGCAATCTGAGAAATCTCCTATGGGATTTTGCCGGTGGTTGCGAATCCTTAAATGTTTTGTTCCTGATACTAAACCCAATCAATCGAAAATCCTTTATCTTCTCTGGACGATGCGCAAGAGAACTCACCCATGACCAAACCCAATTAATTGGATAAGCCCTTAACTTTATTGTTTCTAATCCATCGATCATTTCCTATGAAGAGGGAGGGTTTATTTAGGTGAAGCTTGGATTTGGTTGCGGGCTCTCCATCACTCGATTAGCTCTGAGTTTTGATGTCAATGATTAAACAACTGGGTTTCTGCATAAGTGCATAGTTATAAAAAGCGAGAGACATTAAAGGAGAGACATATACCCATGAAATTGAGAAGTGGGTTTTGCACAGTTGGTGGCAATGAGGCTTTTGAGTGAAGAAAGATTGGGTCTTTGTGAAGATCAGATTGGTAGAACTGGGAAATGGGGAAGATGAATACTGTTCGATTTTAGTTTTGAGAAGAGAGGAAGATGAGAAGACTGAGAAAGAACAGAATTGGATGACGTTAAGTATATTGTTAACATAGAAATCTTAAAACTTTGCATTTAATGCATTTTGCTGATGTGGGCTATCAATAGCCATTGGATATCTCATCTATGGCTCAGATTAGAAGCTGAGGATAGCCAAGGCGAGGATCCGAATCCAGCTGTTAAGGACCTGCTATACATAAAACATGGGTTCACTCACAAGAGAAAGAGAAGATAGATACACTCTAATTAAAGTTGTATTAGAGATGCTACTTACAAGTTTAATTTTCTTTTTCATCACCAAAATAAATAATATTTTCTTCTCATCTAGTATACAGACTAAGGAGTCTCTTTAGGCGTTAGAGTTTTCTCTCTACACTAACTTTTTCTCGGTAAGAAGGGAGGTTCATTTCTCATATTTTCCGTGGAAAAGAAACGCCCATTGACAACTTCTATGCAAAACTGAAGTACTGCTCGCGCTAGAATTTCCAGTTCTTCCATAACTGTACAGTAATAATAAGAACCTAGAACGACAGTGCAGCACTTCCATATGAGATGAGTAATTATCATACATCATTACGACTTTTCTTTAAATAGGCTGATACATCAACTGTTTGACATATACAGTCCCGTTCACCTGACCATAACTGACCAAATGAAATTTGGTCAGTAACCGTCAGATCAAGCCAAGGTCCAAAATGCATTAAGAAATCCCAAAACACAGCCCTATTGCTGATTATATCTCCACCCTAGGATTCATTTGGTCAGTTATGGTCCAGGTGAACGGGACTGTTGACATATAACGTACAAAGAGAAAGCCAAAGAAAGAAAACTAAATCATTGAGTTCATGACTAACGTCAACAATTTGTTTCCCTCAATTACTACATTATTTTCACTATATTAAATTTATTTACCAGCCATCTATGGGTCACATTAGTTAAGGGCACGATGCATGAGAATGAAGGATGCCTTCTAGCCTCAGATTGAAATCTTACTTTCAAAGCCTCAAGTGCTGCTAAATTAATCTATTTCTTTTCGTCTTGAAATCAGATCTGATGGTCAGAAGCCAGAACTTTCTTCAACTCCTTCTTATTTACCTGAAAGCATATATGCAATGTGATTATAACTTGCACGTTATATACAACAACCAATCTTCTCATAGCAAATGAGAAATAAGAAAGTAGCTTTACCTTTCCCATAGCATTACGAGGTAGTGAATCCCACACAAAAAGTCGTGTAGGTAGCTGAATACAACAATGTAAAAGTTATATGTAGTGCGCATTTGAGACTTAAGAAATGAGGATTAAGTCTTGCAATTTGCAATATATTATATATGTGAATGAGTCACTTGTCAGTAATACCTTGTATGGTGCAAGTTTGTGTTTAGCCCCAGAGCATAGCTCTTCCAAGCTTATAGCAGGTCTCTTTTCTTCCTCTTGTTTCCTCTTTGCTTCTTCATCTGGTACAACTATTGCACAGACAATTTCTCCATAATCTTTGTCAGGTAAGCCCAATACACAACACTCCTCTACAGATGGGTGCTACACGAAAGCGGTGGTTCTGAATTGTTAGTTATTAGTATTTAGTTCTTCATTCAGCACTTCAACTGTTATTTTTTCTTTGTTTTGACCAAGTTCCAAAACAAAAGTATTGCAGGGAACACATCCATACCGAAAAAATGAGAGGTCAAAACTCACCTCTAAAAGAATTGATTCAATTTCTAACGCTGATAACTTGTATCCACCAACCTTCATTATATCAGCACTTGTACCTGATAAATGTTATTCAAAAGAGTAAGAGAGGGGAGGTCAAAGAAAGAAAAAATAATGCCAAGAGAGTGGATCCTCTAGGCATCTGCATTAAATCAAACTCAACATTTTATGTATGGAACCATTTATCTTTTGTGAACTAAATGAAAACAAAGTTGAAAGAATGCATCAATACAAGTATGATGCACATGAGTTCTAGAAATCCTTACGTCCTAATATGATGTAGTAGCCATCATTATCCACTGTGCCAGCATCACCAGTCTTGAAGAACCCATCATTTGTAAATGATTCTCTTGTTACCTACATGATGATCACAATATCATTAACATATTAGCTGGAAGCTCCTCAGAATTTCATTGCTGTACATACGTATGTGTTTCATTTTGCATTCTTCAATCAAAACATGTAAACATCTCACACACACGAACAAAGCGTGTGCCTGTGCGCATAGAATTTGATCACAAGTTTGCTTCAAATTTATCATGTCAAAAGTTACCTCAGGAAGTTTCCAATATTCCTTGAACAATGAAGGGCTTCTAACACAAAGCTCACCCACCCCTGTCGTATCTGTTTTACTATCATCTTCTGCAATGATCTTTACCTACAGCAAACACAGATTTTACTCGGAGAAAATCCAATCATATATACATTTATATTCAATTGTAGGTGTTTATCATGGAAGCACTCTTGTAACAGTTCCATCTGGCCAGTTCAACTGTGACCCACATAACAGCCCAAGTTACAGTTTTTTTTTTTCTTCTTTTTTTGATAATTAACTTACAGAGTTTTACTACATCCAAACTTCACATTTTACTAGCTGTTTCATGGAAGAGAATACATCATATGGCCTTGCTATAATCTATGGTTCCCTCCAGCATGACTGTTAAAAATTTAAAATCTGAATGTGCTCATTCATATGGTTCACAACCTAACAATGATATCACAGCACTGTAGCTCCATTACCTCCACACCAGGGAATGGTTTTCCAACCGTGCCTGCCTTTCGTTCACCTCTGAAGGGATTTGATATTGCCATCACAAACTAAGAACATTAAAACACATCTATAAGTTATTAAGACAACTATTTATGAATTACATGCACCTTTGAATAAAGTGAATAGTAGTTTTGGAGGAATTGAAACTAGACATCACTAACCTCTGTCATGCCATATCGTTCCAAAAGACGATGCCCTGTGATAGTTTCCCACTGCTGCATCACAGGAACAGGGAGTGCAGAGGAACCACACATCTAGCAGGTAAATGAGGATGTTAATCATTTTAGCCGAAGAAACTAAAATACATTAGCTGAAAATGCAAGAGATTCATCCCAGCAGCTAATTTATTAGCTGATATTGTAATCTTGATTCTATCTGCAAAGACCTTGGGATAAAATCAGACCTTCGTGTTGACTAGGAGAATAAGAAAAGTCTCAATACCACCAGGAACCTGGTAGCAAAGCAGAAAACCTACAAATTTCTCTAATCAATAGGAAAGGATACTTGTAGGTATTGCTAGTTACCATAAGACGCAACTGTTTTGCAGCATAGGCAGATGCAGCTTTTAGCTCTGCATCCATGGCTTCATGAGCTTGTATCAATCGAGTATACATGGTCGGAACCTGTCAAAATAAAACATCTGTTTATGACTTGATCACTAATCATTACTTGACTCCCACGTATATGTGGAAGGGTAAGAAGAGAAGAAGAATACATGAAAGAATACATTAATGTTGTCAAGAAGCATATTTTGGAAGCTCAAAAGAAAGTACAGGTCAGTTACCAATATAACTTGCGTTATAAAGCTGATAAACAACTAACAAAAAGCAGATAAATGCTGCTTATTCTCAAGTTAATTTTCATATAAAGACCAAAAGTAAACTTACTCCAGTAAAGACAGTTATGCCATCATCTGCCTTTATTCCATTTTTTGGATATGCTTCACGCCATCTTTGCCAAATACCCCTCACACTAAATTTTGGCATAAACTCAACCTTGACCAACACAAACACATGATATTTCAACCACATCTATCTTGAATAGTGCAGCAAAAAGCTTCCAGGAAAAAAAGCAGTACATGGAAGACAATTGCAAAAGCCTATAGCTGTCAAAGAAATCAAAAGAAACAAAAAGATTATATTACCGTGGAACCTGCATACAGAGGGGCAAGTAGAGCATTGAAAAGCCCATGGACGTGTGAGTTATAGGTTAAGGATCAAGCAAGGCAAACCATCATCAAATCAATCAACTAAGCCATAACCCAAACAAGGATTATTCTTAGGATCAATCAAGTTTCTCACAGAATAGGAGACAATGAAGACAGACAGCAAAATGCAAGCTCCAAATGTATTTGAAAACAGTATTTGCAAGCAAGTTTATACAAAATAAAAAGGATATGATGTAGTGGTAGACAATGCAAAAACTGATCAGCAGATGAATACTCCCACGAGTCTGCCAAGGTTTGGACCTGAAATTTAGATAACATGGGGGGCAACAGTGAGAAGACGTAGAAACATAACTAAGTTGGCTATCATAGTCAATAATGTATAAGATTAGCTTCTTATAGAATTTTCAGAATTGTACTGAATGAAAGTGAACAAGAATTAAGCACCAAGTGGAAAACATTAACAACAGTCATCCACTATTTAAAGCTTCTATTACACAATCTAATGTGTGTTTACGAGTTGTGACATGTTTATCCCACACCTGACCTTACTACCCTTTAGTATTGGAGAGAAATTAGCTGACCATGCAAGGATAAATGGTGGACATACCTGTGCACTGATGCTGCTGTGAGTGTGAACAACTCCTTTAGGTTTACCCGTTGTACCACTGGTGTATATTATTAATGCTGGATCCTCACCTATACCACAAGGAATGACACCAACAAACTTTATCCTTGATCTATTGCATAATTTTCATTCCCAAATACAAAATAAAAGTTCACACTTAAAAGAACACTATCTCTCTTACTTGATTGCTTTCCATTCCTGTGAAAAATTGTATCTGCATCTACTTCTCCTGCCTGTAAATGACTATCTGCACTTGCATGTGAAGTACTACTACTGGGAACTGGTGGAATAAGAGACAACTGAGCAGCACATTTAGCAGCAATGTTTTCCATAAGTTGATGGTGGTCTTCAGTACTCAATACCATGGAGATGTCCTTTAAATCAGGTAGTCATTATTATGGTCTGTATAATTGACGCTCAAAGCAACAGTAAAAATTACAGAGTGAACGAAAGGTATTACAGTATGAATTCAGATTACTTCCTACATATATAGGACTGTAACAATTTAGGCCAGGCTTTTAGATTGAAAATGACTTTACCAGCCAACCCATACAATTTAATTATCCAAATTACACTTTAAAAAGGTTAAAGAGATCTAGGTTATGCTTTTAGAATGAGAAAATTACAATAGACACTGTAGCAAGAAAAGTCTGGTAACAGTACAAGACTTCAGTTTATACGTATATAGTATTAGAGAACTACACCCATTACAAGGGCTATAGTGAATAACTTGATGGTATAATAAACAATTCAATCAAGGGTCTAAGGAAAACCACAAGGCATTTAGGCAGCAAGGCAAACATAAAGAGCATATGGGGCTCACTGAATCATTCATCACATGCAAGAGCTCAGCCTCAGGGTAGCTCAGAGCAAGTGGAACTGCAACACCTCCACTAAGCCAGGTCCCTAGTATACCAGCGACAAATTCAGCAGAGGGCTTGGCCACAATACCTATTCGAGCCCCTCTAAGATGCCCAAGTCCTCGTGCACCATCAGGTTTTGCTTTGGAAGTCTGTATTCAAAGAATATGTCAAGATATTGCAGAAAGCCAATAGATAAGCATTTCAAAAATATATCCCTATATACATGTATCTGCAAACTCACGTTTAAGTCACCATTGCATAATAAGCCAGATATACTCCGTGCAGAAGATATTAGTTGATTGTAACTGTAACTTCTGTTATCTGATCTAACAGCAATACTATCCTGAGTTCCAGAACCGTGACTAGGTACTTCTACCACCTCCATAGATGAACCAGATTGCAAGGCTGTAATTTAGTTTAAAATGAACAGAGAACTAGATATTAGGAAAGTAATTCTCCAACATCTAACTTCTAACTTCTCATAGCAAGATCATTCACTTTAGCCCTCGGAAAATTACTTTAGCAAGGTCCATATAATTCTCTTGAATTTCCCATCACATTCCCACAGATGAGTTCCCCAGAGAAAAAAGGGTGAAAACCGGGCACACATTGTGTTCAGCAGAATTTCCGATGGAAAATGGGCAAGTAAAAGTTCAAAGCTTTCAGTAAAATCGAAGACATTATCAATCCAATGTAAACAAAGCCACATTTTTCTCGTTATAGCAGGTACACCTCCACATTCGTACTCTAAAATGCAGCTATTAGATCATCTAGACACATCCAACTGATCAAAAAGCGAAAAACTTTTGATCAGTTGGGTTTCAAGCAAGGAGTTCAACATTGATTACAGTCTACTCAGTGATTTAACGGGACATAAAGTCTGCATTAGTACTCAAATTCATAATGTACTCTTGCGAAAAGAGAATCAATTTGACCATGTCTGCTACCTCCAACACTATGGAACACAGAAATACATTAAATTGTTCAATCACAAACATCAACAGACGACAGAAACCAAATATAAATAAGAACCCACCAATCCTCTGTTTCGTTTCTGATTGAAACACAGAAATACCCACAAAAATCCCAAACCTATTCACTTATTTAGTCCAGTCCCTCACTGTTTCTATCAACAAAAAAAAATCCCAAAAGTGAGGAACTTACAAGAGAGGAGGCGAGAGTGAGATAAGCAGAGCAAAGGGTTGGTTCTAGCGAGATAGATGAAACGGGAAGGAGATGAATGAGAAGAATAGGAGAAGAGGGACCTGGAGAAGTAGTTGATAACTTTAAATAAAGGAGGGGTGGTGGAGCTCATATTTCGCAACGTCGGTGATTCAGTTTCATGTGTTTGGGTGTGGTTAGGTGTATGGGTTTGGCGGCATTGATGAGGTTGATGGTTTGGTCAGGCTGTGAGTGAGGTGAGGTGCTTTGAGAGCTTTGAGTTTGAGGTGGCCAATTTGAACTAGAGTTGCGAGAAGAGACGCCAAAATTGGAAGAGATAGAGACAGGCACGTATAAATATAGTGAGTGTGGGACTGCAGGGTAATATTAGAGTAAGGTTGGGATTATCAGCCAATAAAAAAAGAAAGAGTAAGGTCAAAACAAGGTTATTATGCAAGGGTGATGGTGAAACATAATTTTGCTCAATTGAACTATTTCTTTCTTTTTTTTCTTTTTTCTTTTTTTCTTTCTTCAAATGAAGGCTATTATTAAGTTGAAGTAAAAAGTTGGAGTAGATAGGCGTCGAAATGAGTTTGGTTGAGGGGTTTTCGTACTATTTGGTTTAGTGGGGGCGATAGTCTCTTAATTTTGAATAAGAGATTCTGATGCCAAACTCTTAAACATCCATGAGTAAAATTTCTGGTTTTTCATGTGATATCTATAAGTCAACAATGATTACCATGTCAATATAGACGGTACCTTCAAGTGTTGGAACTTTCTTTTTCATCATATGACGACTAGTGAATCCTACAAGTTTAAGGTCATTAAAATAGTCATGTGACTCATCATCTCACATACATCGTGATCGGCGCCATGTCTTAGACAGATTTTGATGCCTCCTTCTCATCAGACCGGCAAATCAATGACCCATTTCCCTATCTTTTGATTTAAATCCTACTTCATACATTGACTATAGTTTCAATTTTAACGAAAATTATTAGTTAGCCAACCGGATTGTCAATTCCATTTGTTTTGAAAGTCCTTTTGGGAGACATAAAACGTTTCAAAACTGCATATCAAAGATACCAATGTAGAATTACTCATATTAAACTTCTTAGTTGTAACCATATAATTCTAGAAAAAAATTACATAAAATAAAATCACAAATGACAATGGGAAAATGCTCTTCCCCCTTACCACTTCTTCTACTTTCCATTTTCCATTTTGGTTGTAATATTCAACTCCAATTCTTTGTCATAGACATAAAAGGGACCACCCCTACCCCCCAAGATTTTCATGTCTTTGAGGATTAATAAGTATTTCTGAGCTATCTTCAATATGGTTTGAGGCCATGGCCACCCATTAATGGCCACCAATTAGTAGTTGGGAATGAATGCAATTAGATATGCACTACCAGTAACATATTCAACCATCAATTACTGGGATAGACAGCTTTTTTGATTTTGTCCAGCTTAATGTCATTAGAGTCATCACTTGAATATTGGATGTCAAGTAGGAGTTTCAAAGTTGGAAGCCAAACCAGCTCTCACATCAACCCAGAAATCAAATAGCAACCCAAGAATCCCCCCTTTCGACTCATGCCTATTATGAAGCTAGAAACTTGATTAGACTTTACTGCATTGGTTAGAAGAAGGGGTTGTGAGAAGATGCCTGCAAGTAAAATATGGTGGGGTTTGATTGGTTTGCTGGTGTTGCTGTCAGTATCTGCAGTTTCAGCACATGAAGAACTGGAGGAGGCACAACAACAAATCTCACATCCCAGTGATCATCAATTGGGTAATACACATGTCTGGCCTGTAAGTCTGATTATTTTCGATCATAAATATAACTCTTTGTTGGGCATGCATGTTTGTCTATACTCTATACTATTACTATATTGTATATTTGTATCAAGGCCCTAAACAACTAACAAGGGGCTACCCGGCTAAGGGCTAGCTGCATGTAATACTTTTCACTTCCCATATGTAAATTATTTTCATCCCCAGCAAATAGAATTGTGTTAGCTTTTGCAATGTCTTTCTTGCTTTCTATTATAAAGACATCTTTTTCAAGCCTTGTCACATTATTCACTTTTCTATGCATGAGCTGCATGTGATAGCTATTAGCAAGACAGGTTGTATATTACCAGTAACAAGAACTCATATTCAGTTTTTGTAATGCAGTGGACATAGTAATTACTTGGTGGTATACGGTTTTAAAACTTAAACTTACTTTGTTAGGGATGTCATGCTGCAGGAGATACGATTTGATTGGAAAATTGTGGCGGGTACGATAATCGCATTCCTTGGGGCAGCATTTGGGAGTGTTGGAGGTGTTGGTGGGGGTGGCTTTTTCATTCCTATGCTCACCCTCATAATTGGCTTTGATCAAAAGTCATCAATCGCAGTGTCCAAATGTAAGTACACATTATATGAAATAACATATTTTGATCATGATGTTTACTGGTTCATGTATCACTTCAGACTTAAGACCGATTTTGTTCTATTTCTAACTTGTGAGACAGCATTTCGTTTAATGTTGCTTGTGTCTGGGTACTCAGGTATGATCACAGGTACATCAACTGCTACTGTGTTATATAACTTACGAAGAAGGCATCCCACACTTGAGCTTCCCATCATTGACTATGATTTGGCTCTTCTCTTCCAACCATTGTTGGTGCTGGGGATCAGCATTGGTGTTTCATTGAATGTGGTTCTCTCTGATTGGATGATAACCATTCTACTATTTGTAGTCCTCCTAGGTAATACAATCCCTTATCTGAAATGGTCTTCTTCTTTCTTTACAATTCTCTGAAACTTGTTTGAGAGGTCATTAGCTTGGTCATGATATGCAGGGGTTTCAGCCAAGTCATTTATCAAGGGTGTTGAGACATGGAAGAAAGAAACTATGACTGAAAAGGTGCTCTTACAACCATGCTTGCTTGTTTATCTGATGGATTATATATTTTGGTCTGAATTCATCAAAAACTGAACCTTGTTTCACTACCTCTAGGACCTACTGGATGCTTCAAGACACTTGCCATCAAATTGGGAAAGTACTGAAGATGTTGAAGCCAAATGTACGCGTGGACGTCCAAGCAATGACACCCTGGCACAGGCGAAGAATGAAGCTAAACGAGTGGAGGTTAAATCTTTGAAGCTCAAACTATTATAGCATGCCTTTTGGGACTGACTTCTGGACGTTGCTAGGTTTCTATTCTTGATAATGTTTGCTGGAAGGAACTTGGAGTTATAGTGGCTGTTTGGCTCATGATACTTGCATTACAGATTGCCAAGGTTTTAATCTAGTAACACATGTAGCTACTCTTTTTTTTTTTTTTTAATAAGAAGACTATTATTTGGATTGCCTTCACTTGTATGCAACAATGCAACCAGAAATCAGATTATCGACTGAAAATAACTTCTTTTGCACAGAGTTATCTGACAAAATGTTTGGCAACATATTGGTTGGCAGAACTCTTACAGGTACCTTCCATCCTCGTGTTCAATAACATAATTCACTAGTGGCTGCAAATGTATAAACTGCGCACAAGACTCTCTTCCCATGATTTATTTTTTCTTTAACTTCTATTTGTGAACATCAGATTCCAGTGGCTGTGGGAGTAACTTCATATCAGGCAATGAATCTCTACAAAGGGCGGAGTGTGATTGCATCGAAGGGAGATGAAAACATGAAATGGTCAATGTACAAGCTAGTTGCCTATTGTGCCTGTGGCATAGCAGCTGGTATGCTTGGTGGATTACTTGGTCTTGGTGGAGCATTTCTGTTGGGTCCGATATTTTTGGAGATGGGAATTCCTCCTCAGGTAGATCAACTCGCACATCAAAATCATTATGAGCCTTAAGTTTGTATTAAGCTAATATGCACATTGGTATAGAAGCTATTCTTTCTCAAGTTGTATCTGATGCCTTGATAAACTCCTAATTTCTATGTTGAAAATTTCTATATAGGTGTCAAGTGCTACGGCTACCTTTGCTATGACATTCTCTTCATCCATGTCTGTTGTAGAATACTATCTCCTTAAACGCTTCCCAATTCCTTATGGTAAGTCTGTCTGTTAGCCATTCAATCAACTTTAAATTATTCATGAAGGAGGACATTATTATCTGAAAAAGGTCATCTTTTTCATTGAAACTCTATCCTAGCTCTATACTTCGCTGCTGTGACTAGTGTGTCTGCATTTGCGGGGCAGCATGTGGCCGGAAAGATGGTTAAGAAATTAGGAAGAGCTTCTTTGATTATCTTCATCCTGGCTTTCACAGTTTTTGTGAGTTCACTAACACTAGGTATGTATCATTCTCACATACATTTGCTGTATTTCTTTCATCCATCTTGAAGTGTCTAGGATGGGGGTTTTTGTTTGATTATTGGATGGTTTTTGTTTCATTCTTTTTCTATTGTTTTGAAATCGGCTTTTGTTTGATTCTACACAGGTGGGATCGGCATAGAAAACATGATTAGGAAGATTCAACACAAGGAGTCCTTGGGATTCCAGAACATCTGCACTTATAAAACCTAGCTAGATATATGGACCTTTTAGTGGAAGAAATATTCTCAATGTATGGACCTTTTAGTGGAAGAAAGTTCTCATTTATGAACCAAAAACCTTACAAAGTAGCCCTTCATGTTTGAAAAAGGGTGACTAACTGGGGGTGGAAACATGGATGTTTCCCAAAGTCTAACCAAATTATCAATGCTTTCAATAGTTCTGAAACACATAGCTAATGAATGTCTTCAGTTTATAGTGCGGCTTCTCATGATGCATTAATCGTTGGGCCAAAGCCGCCAAAGGGATACTCTAATGGGAGCAACTGTAAGAAACTTGGCCGTGCCATACAAGGACTTGCATTATGAGAGGATTGAGAGCAGATTGTATAAAAAGTTGAACATCCTTAAAGAAGTTCAATAATCAGCTACGTACTGGATGTGATGAAGTCAAGAGCAAATTAGCAAGTACTTGGACACAAGGAGAGCAAAGAAACAATCTTTGAAGTTTTGGCAGTCATCATTCACAACCCTGATGATAAAAGGTGAGATCTAGCGTAATCGATTCTTAGACAGGTTGATAAGAGGCATCTAGTGGGAGGAAATTTCAATTCAGACAAGTTGGACAACAAAATTTTCAGGCAGGCAATTGGCAAATTCCAACCAAAAAAATGAACATGATCTTTATATAATGAAGCCTAACAAGGCATCAATTAATATGAAACGTGACTGCAAAAGTAGCAAAGGAGGTTCAGAAAATAGTGCCTCTAGCGCCAACCCCAAATGCTATGATGCATAATAGTATGTGTTAGACTTTAAGGGTTGGCAGTGAAAGCACAAAATTTGTCCGGGAGTTCATTCTCTTTAACTCTAATGCTGCTCTGGGCGTTATGGAAGAATAGGAATGATATGGTGTGGGACAGAAAATGCAAGACCCCAATGCAAATAGAAATAGTTACTCTAACTAAAGAGAACCATACGTTGCTGGGAGGTGAAAGGTGAAGTGCGTCGAGGTGGCGAAAACCGGAGTCCGGAGGTAGGGAGAATCGAACTGAACGTAGATGCAGTCTTTGATTCACAAACCGACAGCGGGAATCGTTGATGTTTTTTCACTCTTTGTGATCATGAAGGTACCTTAGTAGCTGGTTTTCTCCATTCACAGGACAATGTCATCTCGGCAAAACATGCAAAACTTCTTGCTTGTTTCCATGGTGTTCAACTAGCTAGATCTAACCGATTTCACCACCTCCAAATATAGACAGATATCTTAGAGTTTGGTTTAGCTATTGAAGCTGCTTTCTCAGATTGGTCTGAGTTGGGGTTCTTGGTGGACCACCTAAAAGCTAGGCTGCGTCTAGCTTCAGTTATAGCTTTTATCCATGTTCGACGAACAGCAAACCGGGTTGCTCATCTCACTGCCCAGCTAGCTTGCCACAACTTTTGTCAATCTTAATACTTGTAACCTCTAAGTCCTAATTCTATAGAGGCTATCCAAATTGATTGTGCTTTTGCCCAAGCATCTATGAAATTGTTGCATTCCTCTTAAAAAAGAAAAAAAAGAAGGCATCAATCAATGTAAGACGTCAAAAACTGCATCTCTGGCTATAGTACTAATTTGAGCTATAATTAACATTCTTTGCCACGAGAGTTTGACTGACCCAAAAAAAAAAAAAAAAAAAAATCGTTGCTATGAGAATTTACTCGACCAATATAAACCATGACAGAAATTGATTTACATCTTAGTGGATTATGCTCACCCGTAGTTCAAAGTATATTCAAGAAAGAAAGCGTATGGAAGACGCGTCATCATTGTTCTCTCCACCTCCTCCACCATGACGAAGGTACATTTCCTCTTGAAGGTGGCGGCGTGAGGAGGTCTAACATGGTTTGCTTCTCATTTGGGGTCAGTGGAACACCTCTAATAAGGTTCAAAGCCATGACATGGACGTTAGTCCTTTGCCTGTGCTTCTTATAAGCCCAGATACCTGCAGCAGCACCGGCAACCACAAGCTGTTTCCAGAACCCAAATAACAAATTAGCACAAAGTAAACTTTAGAAACCAATATAAAGTTTTAAGGCTTTCTATTAAAGTATTTTTCAACTCACCGGTGATAGCCATAAGCCTGCAGTCTGCAGATCAAATTTTGGGGCATAAAGTACTGTCTCCCCGAAATCCTCCTCAAGCTTCTTGTAGATCTCCTTGTCACTCTTCCCAGCATGAATCTCGTCACGAATTAACTGCAAAATCATCAAATGCATTACAACCGCTACATAAACATCATGTTTGAGTTGGTAGATTATCAATTATACAAGTACCTGATTGATTTATGAGACATCTCTTTTGAAAACAACCAATTTGAGAAACTATTGAAGATATAGGGAAAAAGTAATGCCGGTAGAAGTTCAAAATGATAACGACTACAGTAAACCTTATATATAGCAATGAAAACATGCTATTTATGTAACAATAAGTACGTTTGGTTTAGAACTCTAAATATATGTTGAAGTTTATGGACTTAAATCCGCCTCACTCTTCTGAGAAGAAACTATAGTTGGCTGTAAAATACAATTGTGCTCTAGAACTTTTAAAGAGCATCAGCCATAAAAAGATATATGTCAAGCCAAGAGAGACTTCCAGACTTCAGTAAACACCACTTCATCAACAATAAAGGTGATAGGAAGCAGGAAGCTTAACCTGCAGGAATAATCTTCGCCACAATGTCATCGCAACAAGACAAAGAAGGAACATACGATCCACAGTTTCAGCATATCTTTACACATCGTACACCAGTGCGGGGAGAGACACCAATAATGGTATCTCATTCAAATCAAATCACAAGTATTTGACCTCCCATGACCAATAATTCATCCTAGCAGTTGTTCAGTAAGCGTGCTTTAATTGGAGCACTGTGAAATTGGCAAATATTGTATAACTGAGAAAAAGAACACAGAATGCTGTTTCACCAACTCACCAGTCTTCCCTAAATCCCACCCTTAACATTCAAAAACAAGTGAAAGAATGCAAACCTTCGGAGATCTTTCCAAAGGCATCAATTTTGCTGTCTAATCACACTCGCTGAATCCCATCCATTTTCACGTAGTCCTTACTTGCTTAAGGACAGCTAACCCGAGAGCACCTCTCTCATACTATATTGCTTAATCCTTAAACCTGAGGGCTTTAACTTTTCTTGCTTTTGTTTGTTCATTTGTTTCATTTTTTGTTTGTTTTTCTTTTTGAAAAAGAAACAGAATTCATCGAGAAATCGAAAATAAAGACAAACAGTGGACAAGAGGTCCACACAACAGAAGCTTCAGACATGAGGAATGTAACAACAGGAAACCCTTGATGAACCCCCAAAAGAGAAACAAATTTCCTAAACTACTGTTGCTCCCCGGTCCCTCAAAATACAAGAGAAACTATAATTTCTAAAAGCCTCAGAAACCGAAACCCCAATTAGTATCTAAAATCTCCGGCCTACTCACCTCTTCCTATAATCTTATGCTACAGTATAGTTAGCAACTCAAAGATCCGTTTTGGAACCACTCGATGCATGGTCTTCCTTGAAAAGTCTCTACCAGATTTATAATAAATATGCCATCAATAATTTTGACCTGGCAATGCAAACAATGCGCCTTTGAGGACTACGAGGAATGAATCCTTTCATTTTGACTATAATCACAAGTATTACTTCCTGACTAGCCACGAAGCAATAAAGCACTTACATCCAAATCTTTTTACAAGATGAAAGTAAGATAATTTAGTTTGATTTGAAAGACACCTGCTACAAGACCTGCAAAGAAGTCCTTATGTCCTACCTCTAAGGTTCCCTCCCAAAAGGCGATATAAATACTTCATTGGCACAGAGCCTACTTTGCATCCCTAAGAAGATTCAGTCAACCTAGCAACTTTTTCTTATATGAAGATATGGTGATCAGAAAATATTGACTTCCTTTATCTTTAAGAACCAACACAGTACTAAAAAAGTTGTGCGGTTCCAGCAAAGTTGATCAATTATCTTCACCTTTCAAGAATAGTAGTTTGTCTGCGAATTAGAGATCTGCAATCTTCACTCAATTGCCTTCAACCTTCAACCCTTCAAATAAGTGATCTTCTTGAGGCATTATTAGCAACCTACTCACAACATCAACTACAACACAGAAGAATAGTGGTGACGGCGTCAGCCACCAAAATATCCCTCTAGGCCTACTTTTAATGAAGGGGAATCTCCTCCCCTCACAATTTAAACCCCTTTTTAACAAAAGCACCGTGCAGGTGAACTAGGCCTTTCGGAAACCTCTCTATATAATATTCATTACACAAAATTTCACTAGCATTTCGGAATCAGTGTAAGTGATGATATTACTTGGTAAATGAAAGATACCTTGCGAAGAAGAATGGCGATATCAGCTTGTGAGTCTTCAATGGACTGACTCCCACACTCAGTGCACCTAACATTATGGCTGATATTTCTGGCGCGGGCATCAACCACTTGACTCTTCTTCACCGGGTCCTCCTCCATCAAACCTAATCACAACAAACGCGTTTGAACATTTCCACTCTCACTCAGGCTTTTTATCAAACACTTGGCGTGCACAACTTCAGCAACTAAGCAAACTACAAACTACCCATCCACAAATAAATATCAAGTTAAAGAATTGAAATTGAAACTTACGGGGATGAGGGTTCCAATTGGCCCAAGCACACTATAGCTATCAGTCTTCAACGAGTATGCGGCTGTGGTGGTTTATAAAGTTTAGTTTCTAGTATGCGGCTGTCCACCGAGTATCGTGTCCTCTGGTGAAATTTTTATGCAAAATAGACCCATGCCAAAATAGGTTTTATTTTTGAGGCTTGCTATATTCTTTTTACACTAATTTTACATTCACTCGAATAAAAGTTGTCACATTTGTTTAACACTGTATAAGTGTAAATAGTCGAACCAATATTACGACTGACAATGAACTTATTCAAAATTTTGTAACGAGAATGTTAATACTTAATAGAGTAACATAAATAAAATTGTTCAAAATATAACTCATAATACCACGATAACAACGAAGGCAAAATGAGGCGACTATCTATTAATGACAAAGTATCATGGAAGTGTTGCACTTGATAGGCACTCTTAATCTGCTTACCTAATGAACTGTATTAAAATACATGATCAGGATCCATTTGCGTTTGAACTGCTTATTTGTCTGTCACTCCACGGTTGTGTAGTTCAAATGTTGGCATTATACAATTATGTTCCCTTTTTTGATTGAAACATTGCACTAACATAAACGCCAAAATACTTACACCAGAGCTAAGCTCGATCTCACTTGTGCTTCCTGGAGTGCGTCACACATACCTGCTTCAGTCACTTTCCTACCACTAAGACGCAAAGAATACAATTTGATCCTCTAATGGATTCTCAAGATAATAGGGTGCTAAGAACAAATCCAATGTCTCCAAGGTTACAGGGTTTTATGAAACAGTCCCCAACAGCTAAAACCTCAAGTTCAGTCATTCAGTCCGAATAATAACATTCAAGGTATGATTCTATGATAAACCAGTTTATGACTTTGGAACATAATATTCCTTAGAATCAGGCGCTTGTATTACATTAGTTGTAAGTTTTCATTAGTCTATGACATCAATGTGCTGCTCAAAATACAAATTCTCTAAGAATATACATAGGCCTTCCAGGGTGAGCACTTGATAACTAGTTTCCAAGTTCCCAAAAAGTTCCCCAGCTACAGCATGATGATAACTTCGAGTCGGAATTTAGGCGGGTATACAAGATTTCAGATTCTCCATACTACCTTATTGTGCATTATATCCCTGCATATTGAACATCATCCATGAATTCAGACAAGCAAAAGAGCAACAGCTTTTATTCAAAAAAAAAAAGCAACAACTTATGTAGGAACACTAATAATTTTAAGGAAAAAATTCAGTTTACTACCCTGA
Organism: Fragaria vesca subsp. vesca; assembly: GCF_000184155.1. Classification (NCBI taxonomy): domain Eukaryota; kingdom Viridiplantae; phylum Streptophyta; class Magnoliopsida; order Rosales; family Rosaceae; genus Fragaria; species Fragaria vesca. Next base: position 10,899,579 of record NC_020496.1, read on the forward strand.
ACTTTAGGTCTAAAATCAGTTTGATACCTCATCTTTTTTTTAATCAGTTTCATACCT
>NC_020496.1:10899764-10902269 GCF_000184155.1 Fragaria vesca subsp. vesca
GATTAACTAGAGCTATTTTAGTCATTTTGGTCGAGATTGATGTCATTTTGAAAGTTTAGTTGTGAAACTGATTAAAAAAAAGATGAGGTATCAAACTGATTTTAGACCTAAAGTTCAGAGTAGTAAACTGAAATTAACTCTAATTTTAATCTGAAGCTCATTTTGGCTCTAGCATCTGGAAAGTATAATCAAACAAATCAGCTAACAAATGCTCATAGGAATACTAAATGTCTGACAACTAGTTAGACAAGAACTTTGTTTGCCCAATCACTAGAGTTAAAATAAGAATGGAGAAAATGTTTAGTTTAAGGACAATTACTAGATCAAAATGGAGAAGGATAATCAGAACAAAAAAATTTGAAGCAACAAAAACTATTACTTTCTGTGAAACATGTGTCACAAGAAGACTGAGGTATTGAAGGACAGAGTGACTCAACTCAGCATAACATAGCAATACCTAAGGGAAAATGTAAGTAGTGGGCTTGAATTCCATCAATACAAAAGGACTTCAGCTTTGTGTAAACAAGTAATCTAAGTTGATGAACCTACAGAGACAAAGCAAACAAACATATTAAAGCTACTGGACTTGAGTTATATACTACACCAAAAAGTCAGAAAGTATGCACACACATCCGAGACCTTGGTATGCTAAAAATACAGATCAGAGAGGGGTCGCAAGTTGGTTTTGAACTTTGGACTTCTACTTCTCAAGGAACTTGTCCTTTGCTCACTTGCTAGTTGAGCAGTTGAGATTTAAATCAAGTTGAATTTTTGTTTCTTTTTCTTTTCTTTTTAATGTTTTTATTTCTTTTATTGTTTTGAAGAATTAAATCAAGTGAACTAGAATATGGTGCAAGGGTTAAACTGCAAAGAACAGACAAACAAAACTTTATACTCCTAGATACCAGAGTTGCCTTCAGAATGCAACTCTATTTAGTATAACAGTATCCAATGTCGGAGCCACACTTACTCACCTATACACAGTTTAATCCATTTCACTTCCAAATATGCTTATTCAGTATAACAGCTTACCTTTCAAATTATAACTCAGCAGTTGTATTACAATGCGAAAGCTAAATCAAAACCTTTCCGGTTTTCCTCCACTATCTTTCCGAAACTAACAAGATTGGTGTAAAGAATAGGGATATTAATACCTTTACTGTAGTGCAATTTCAATTTCTTGGAGTGACTTCCCTTTTGTTTCCACTACATTTCTCTTCACAAATATCACAGCCAGTACACAAAAAATACCAAAGATTGTATACAGAAGTTGTGGCCCGATTTTCTCCAGCAAGGGCAAAAAGAATAGGCCAACAAAGAAATTTACCACCTGCAGACAGTCATGATAGAGATGAGATTACATCATATAAATATGAGAATAGAGCTAGGATATCTCGTCTTCTTCTGTCTCAATATGTTGGGGATGTGCAAATGGAAATGAGATGCCGTCTACATCTATGGCATGCTTCTTTAAATTTCTTTATGTTATTGGTATTAATTGCAAGGGATATTATCAAGGAACGAACAGGAGGCAGCTCAACCAGCTCAGCCTTCTCAGATACAAATGCTCAACAAGCTCAGCCTTCTCAGATTAAAAAAACTTGTTTAATTACTCAATCCAAATGAGGCTTCTGAGTGTAAAAGAGTGTGTTATATCTTGTTCAATCACACAATAGTGGCAAGCCATAATGATATCAGCACTGGTCACTTTGAAAAAATTTCAATATTGACATTTTCTTTATTTATAGGACATGAGCTACCTTGGCATCTCAAAATTTAAAAGTGTCAGTAGAATAGCCTCTATTTCCTTATTAATAACAATGTCTTGATCTTGAAGTTCAAAAAGTTCAAAAGTTTTTAACTAATAACTGGGGATGAGCTGTATAGGCTAAACTTGTAAGCTTTCTTGTATGACCAAGCATTAATACCATTTTAGATTGAAAATGGTCATCAAGTAGCAAAGTTTGTATGTGACCAAGGCAGTCTTATCTCATCTCTCACGATGAAGAAAATAAGAGGTGCAACAAACCAGATCTTGAAGCAATACAGAAGACACTTACCCAATGCACAGCCATGCAAACTGCCATGGCCTTTGCTCTAATACGGCTAGGAAGAATTTCTGATAGGAGAAGACCAGGAACTGGACCAGCTCCGAGAGAAAACATCAAAACAAACCTGCATAATCCATTATATAATTTAGAATATCATGACAAAAGCTTATGACCAAACTCTGTTGTATCATTTCAGTAACGCAGTTTGTGCATCTTTTTCAGAACTGCTATAAGCTATATCTCTTATAACTCCATTGCCATGATCAACAAAATCATTTCTTGTCACATAAGAACTAGATTTGGAATATATTTAGATGATTGGCTTACTGACAGGTTCATATATATATATATATAGGATTTTTCTCAGCTACAAACGTCCGCACCAATGGTTTTGGTGAGGATTTTCATTTTTGCACCACTTTTTGATCAAATTTCCTCATCTCCACCTTCTAGT
>NC_020496.1:10902289-10916087 GCF_000184155.1 Fragaria vesca subsp. vesca
CAGAGATGATCTACACAATATTATCTAGATACTAGACGGTGGAAATGAGGAAATTCGATCGAAAAGTGGTGCAAAAATGAAAATCCGCACCAAAACCATTGGTGCGGACGTTTGTAGCCAAGAAGCCACATATATATATATATATTATATAATCCTAGGATCTGAAAGACTAATTTCAGATGTAACTCAGCCATTGAATGAACTCCTACAACCTAGCATCCTTACATTATTTCGGACCAAAGAAAAAGAAGCATCCTTTTGTTATTTGTATATGTAATGTAATTTTTAATGTTCTTTAGAAAAAGAGTTGAAGAAGATTCACTCACAGCAGCATGCCACCAACAGACAGACTCAGTGCTCCAGATCCTGATGTAAAAGAACTTGCTCCACTTACTTGAAGACTCAACGACACTGCCTAAACCAAGGAGTGTATAAAAGTGGTCAGATAGCATACCAACTAGAATAGTCTTTTTAATATAAGGAAATGTAATATTGGCAGATTCCACAAAACAGACATAACTTAACCTGATGCACCCCACCTTTCACATATATAAAACTATATTTATATCTTTAGCAGTGTATACTTTTTAATTACCAGATACAACATACTGCAATACTATAGTTCCAGTATTTCCTCTTCATATGCATATCAGTTCATGAAAGGCATGTAAATAAACTCAAGCCAATCAACAGACAAAAAACACTACCATGTATGCCAGAATGGACTCTTTTTTGAGGGACCAACTCAAAATATAAAGCAAATTTTTAACTTTTTTTTTTTTTTTTTTTTTCACACAACAAATAGATAAGAATATACACCAACCTATTCAAGTTTACTTTTGAGTTTACATTTCACCAGTGTCATCAATTGAAAAAAGTTCAATCTACTCGGAACATTCCACAGTGGACTTGACATGGTGCATATGTCTAGTGAAAAATTACAATGTGGGTTTTATAACAATATCTCAACTAAAGTCTGAATACCATATTCAAGGTACTCTTAGCAGCCTACCATGCCAGTAAAACTTCCAAGAAGAAGTACTTTTCTCCCAAGCTTATCCATCAATATCATTGCAACAATTGACCCTAGAACAGTATAAAAAGAAAGTTAAATAAAATCCAAAAGAAAAAAGGAATATATGGGTATAATCTTAAAAAATTAAGTAAGAGGCTCAAGAGTAAAACCAACCATACCTGATAGATTTGCTACTCCAACACATACATTTGCAATAGCTGAAGGAATGCCGAAGCTTTTAAAGACAGTTGAGGAGAAATAGAATACAGCATTTATGCCTGACAGCTGTTGTAAAGCAAAAATGGTAGACCCAATGAAAACCACTGCAAAATATGGAGGTAATAAGGTAATCATGGAGAAAAAAGCGTAGATGTGTCACATCTTAACTAATTTACTGAATAGAGATTATACTTTTGAAATGGCGGCCATACACTAGCTCTGAGAACTTTACTGTCTCCACTTCATCCCCTCGTTCAGACTTTGACAATTCTGCCATTGCAAATTTAACATGTGGTCCTCCTAAAAGTTTCTCAAATTCAACTTCAGCTTCAGTGCCTCTTCCTCTCTGAAACCAAGTCGGAAAAAACTGTTAGCATCAATGATTATCAATTCCACGGGTCAAGATTAAGCTGAAACAAGTACATTATATAATTCCTGCAAAGAATTAGAAGAGGAAGGGAGTAAATAATGCGAGTTCTTATGAACCTTGTATAGTTCATCCGATGCATGTACATATGATTCAAAAGAAAACAAAAGAATATTGGAGATACGAAGAGATTTAAGGTCATTGCACCAGCAAGCAATTCTGAGCACTGACATATAAATCTTCCAAATAAAAAAAAAAGGAAATGATCTTTAATCAACTGGAAATAACAGAGAACAAGCCGGGGAAAAAAAAAATTTAGAACCTCCTTTGAGACAATCAGATCACCATCAACCTAAGTACTAAAATAAAAACAGGATTAGGATATGACATAAATTATAAGCAAGTCCATTATACTACAGCAAGGTCCGTTCATACCATTTACATTTGTTATATATTAACTTTGGCTGGAAAAAAAATTAACAGTTTGTTAAATTCATATTTACATATCAAGATCCCAGTTTGACCCAAAAAAAAAAAAAGAACCCAGTTCACCTCAACCAATTAAAGACCAACTGACATGAAATTTATATTGGCTCCAAACACATGACACTAACTTGACCAACTTTGAAAGCCTGCAAGTAGATAACCTTGAAAAGCCAATGAGGACTCTCTGCACAGAACTCCATGCAAATAGCAAGCACTGCAGCAGGAACAGTAGATACCCAAAAACAAACCCGCCACCTAAGCATTGATAATGTTCATACAAAAAAATAGTGTTTTAGACAATCATCAAAAATAAGAAAGATGATTAACATAAGAAGACTTTGAACAGTCAAAGCAGATTATTTGAGATTACTAACACCCCATAAAATTTATCTTACCAACCCACTATATCCTTGGCTGGGAGTCCAATGAATAGAGCCCCCATCAGTCCAAGACATGTAGCAATTTGTGTGAAGCTACCAAATGTTCCCCTTACAAAAGCTGGTGAAATCTGCTTGTGCGGACAGATTATACTTAAATATGTAAGGATAGAGCTAGAGACTATGCCTGTATGATTTAAAAATTGCAGAGAAAACATAAAGATTCTTATACCTCTGACACATAGAGAGCCGCAACAGGAGGACCAATACCCATCCCAGTTCCAACAAATATCCGCCCTAATATCATGCCCCATAGGCTGTGAGCCGTTGCACTGCAAAGTCACATAAATCTTTAGTAAACTGAGTAGTTAGCTACTATAAGACTATGTGACATGCTTCTTCTCTCTGATTGTAATGGATATACAAGAACTTCTAATATTTTCCGTAAGAAAACACTTCTATTTGGAAACACTCAAAGAGAGTGGTATAAGGAGGAAATATATGAAAGCCTACGACCATATAAAGGTGTCATAAAGTACTCATAATTTTGTTCTTAGTAATTTGTTCAGATCGGTTTTTAATAAATTGCACACATTTTCTATTCAAACAAATCTTGGTGATTAATTTAGATTAATGTTCCCCTATACCCTGATGAATTCCTTCTGCCTGCTTTAAGTAATCCTGCTGGTCATAAAAATATCAGAAGCAAGGAATGCATGGTTTTGTTTAGCTAGAAGATTGTGAGTGGAAGGCATGAAAAAGCTGCTCATAAGCAATTTATGATTTCAATCTTACAATTTAGTTGACAGTTAGGGTGGACATAAACTGTACTGGTTTCAGTCTGGTAGTCATCTAGAATCCTCCTATCTGGCAATAATCCACATCAGTAATATGACACTTCATTCTTTCATTGGTCTTTGTTTTATTGTCTTTCCAACAACTTCACAGTGATATCAATCCATTTAGTGTCTTCATAATTCCATTTTTCTTTCGAAAGAAGCAGTTATGCATATATGATACTGCCATAGATTGAAAATGAAGGTACCTCATCGACGCACCGATTATCATCGGAAGTGCACACAACTGGAATGCCCTACGATGCCCAACTCCATCTAGGATATAGCCACTAACTAGAGATCCAACAAAAGCAGCTCCTAAGCATGTACTCACTACTAAACCTAAATTGACATAGGAAAACCACAAGATTAGATTCTGACATGCATTTAGCTGAGAAATTTTTTGGAAAGCCAATGTCAAAAAGTACCCTTAGCGAAGGGATTCCCACTAAAGCCAAGGTCAAGAGAAATGCTATCTAGTGTCTCGTTAACCACTCTGCATCAGCGAAAGCCACAGAAAGAAAAATCATTAAGTTAGCATGACACATAAAGATTAAAAACAGAAAAATATCTCAAACTGTCAGGATCAAGACGCTCTTACCCTAGATGGTAGCCAAATAAGAAAGAAGAAACAGCCGCTACAAGCATATGAGGCAAAGAGCGTCTCCATGAAGGGTTTCCAAGATCTTTGCCACTCAATAGACGTTCTAAAACCACCACACAAGGACTCAGCTACAACAAAATTTATGACCACCTATGCTACTTGTACTTTTCTAGACCACATTATCAAAGACAAATAATTTAAAACTTGTACGAATTGCGTATCCCAACAATGCTATAGCAATCTATGAATGTCGAACCATCAAAATTGATGAAAGAGCAAATGGGAGAAGCACCTGAGTCTTCTTCTCTATCATAAGCATTGTAATAGTCCCTCGACGTGACACGCTTGTACGCCGAGTAGGCATCAACATGACGACCCCGCATAGCAAACTTAACGAAACCTTGTCCCAAGCTCGACACATAGAACTTTCCAGCAGACTGCAAACACCACACAACAATATTCGATTAGCTTCTAACCAATTCATTGCCACTCCTCCATTCTTATGTTCTGCTCTATAGTCTGATTTGGACCTCTCAATAGATCCGATCCTCGACAGGAATTTCTAACTTGCATTATCATTCAGATGCAACATTTCATATAGATGTTTCGAAAGAAGAACAGAAAAAAAATTGTGAATGAGCTTGAGATGCCAAAACGCAGCCGTTTTCTCAAGTAATCCATGCGAAAACTCACCATTCTCTTCAAATCAAAAAGAAAAGAAATCACCGATGGAACTCGAAAACTTTGTTTCCGATTCCGGTCCAGCTGCATGCTATAAAGTTGGGAAAGAGAGAGGGGGAAAGGGAAATAAAGAGTACCTGTGGAAAATGCGGAGGGCGGAAAACGATGTGACAGCGACGGAGAAGAGAGAGATTGAAGAATGCGCCGGGAGGGAGGTGTCAGCTGGTGTGAGAAGAGGACTCAAGACAAGGAAATCTAAGCGAGCATTTCGAAACCGTTCCTGTTTGTTAGGAGACACCGAGGGGCCCACGCTAACGTGCGCGTGGGGGGTGCGGGTGTTTAAACCTTAATTATCATTATTATTGAATCCCTTAATCACATGGATTTTGGACTGAATTGGTGATTACGTAAAGAGATTAAATGAAATGAAAGCTTGTGCCTGGAGAGACCGACACGTGGTTCTTTGGATCTGGAGTAGGGTGCCAAATCAATTGCGAGTTAACTAGATCATGTGTTTTGCCGCGCATGCACAAAAGTCCTTTCCTACCCAATACAATACTGACACTTCATATATAATTTTTTTTTGTTTGCTGATTTTATATTCAGACATTTCTTTTTAGTTTCGAGTGGCTGCTTTGCAACCGACGCTACTGAATCTTGTAAGACTTGATTACCAGAAAGACTTGATGAAACGAAGATGAGTAACATTAGCCAACCAAGAGAACAGCAAGGTAAAGTGTTGTTGATATTACAATAGGGTGATGCTGTTAAATTAGGCTCTTAGTTGTTTCTATAAATTGTGTATAACCTGGAAAACTGTCTGCGAAAGATCATGCTATACAACAATTCCCCTCAGTTACATACATATTTAACTTAAACAAGGGCATCATCAAAAATGCAAAACTTAAACAAGGGCATGCTACCCTTTTGCAAACACTTGGCAAAGACACACTTGAGCAAACCCAGAATAATGCTTGAATCAAAACAATGGCATTTACCAGTACACAATAGCTTATATATACCATGAACATGAATTGCTAGATGAGTATAGGATAACATGAGGTTAGGCTCCAACTGCTGAACTCATTATCTGTATCTGTAGACATGTGGGCAGATATAAGGAAACTAACAAGACTTTTCAAGCAACAACAGCAGAGTATTTAAAGCGAAATGTTTACCTTGTTCACAAGCAAGTTTACTTGCTCTCTGTACATCTCTTTCAAGTCTACAATATCCGCACGAAGTTCCTCCAGCTACGGACAGGCATTCACTCAGAAATTATTAGAAACAGACATAAAACGACAACTTTTGCGTTTCACGGACAAAAGAAAATGAATAGAACACGAAAGAAAATAAGAAGGAAAAATAGAAGTCTAAATAGTCCAAGTGGTAAACTGGTCACATATGCTAAAGCAAGTATGTCTCAACTACATCTCAAACTCTAAATGAAGAAGGTAGCAAGTATGTCTCAACTACTAGAAAGCATCTCAAACTCTAAATGAAGAAGGTGGTTTCTATGAAGTTATAAACTAGCATCGGGCATGCGAATGTAAGAAGAATTTAAAGGTTTTGGAATCACTTTCCACTCAACTAAGTTTATCTAAGGAGGCCAAGAAGAACAGATATTCAATTTTCCACCTTAGAATTCCTATTCATAATCTGGTCAGAGAGAGAGGGAGAAGATCATATTGTAGCAGAAAGCTACTTCCGAAAACCTACCCATCCTCCTAACATAATTGTGAACCGTGAATGGCAAAGTCTCATTTTTTTTTTCGTTTTAAGAAACATGCTTTCATTTAAAGACAAGAAGAAAGTCGGAAAACAGGTGGACCGGAGTCCACTACAGATATTAACACTCAAAATCTAACCAAGGACAACAAAACACAAGACTAGACTAGGAACGTAAACAGAAAATAAGCTAAAGATCAAAAGCTTTCCTATCATAAAGTAGACAAATTCACATGCTTTGTCCTAAAAGACGAAACAAATAAATCAACAACCAGTGTAAAGCAGGAAATATCCTGCTAAATCTGTGCTAAAATACAAAGAAAAACTACCGCATTTGTCAAAACTTATTAACTTGTCAACAGATTAATGGCTACTTTTTAACTTTTATATGACTTTTACAAGAGGTTAAATAGCTAAAAAGGACAAAAAAAATGGCATCACAGTCCATAACACATGCGTGTTACACAACGATAGTTCAATTATTGACTTCAAAGCAAACAAAAATACGAAGATATATACCTCCTCATCTCGTTCACCCATCAGCTCCAGTGCAGCAGAATGCCTCCTCCTTAGTGCATCTAGCTCTGCTCTTATGCCAGGTAACATGCCAGCCTCTGCTCGCAACTTTTCACACTGCAGCAACGTAATCAATTCTCAAGCTCAATTTCCAAAGAAAAAAAACAGATACAACAGACTGAAAATCACCTGTTCTGTCATTTGGACCAACTCTTCAGCTAGAGAATCGCGAATAGATTCCATGGATGCCTATAGCAAAATGGATTAATCATTTGTGAGACAAAACATAGTTATTAAATACACAAATGACATTTTAGCTTAGAAATAATCCTCACCAGACGAGACATGTAAGATGCAAGTTCACCCTCCTTCTGACGAAGGGAAGCCTCAAAAGCACTAGGTGTCATGCTCTTCATATAGTATGGAGTCATGGTTGCTTCCCCTGCATTTCTCCTCTCGGAGAAACTATCAGACGAGTCAAGAGATGCTTGTAGAAAATAGCTTTCCTCCATGCTCCCCAGGCTGCTAGCACTTGAAAGTTTCCGGTTCAAGCTTCCTGTAGAAAGTTAAAAATGTCTAGTGTAAGTGACAGACTATGGAGATCTTTTTCCCTTCCTTGTCATCTTTCATTGAAAATTGTGTATGGTAAGCAAGAATGAGAATGAACAGAAGGATGAGTCGATTAGATTAATAGGAAAGAGGAGTAGGCATCGACCTAGTTAGTCGTTCTAAGTGAAGCCTGAAAAGGTTTGAAATTTGGACAGATTTTACACAAACAAAAACATCATACCGTTGTATCCAAAAAAAACATCATACCGTTCTCAAAAGCAGAATTCTGCCTTGTTATGGTTGTCTGATCAGATACAGTAGCAGACCGCGCACGAGATGTCCTTTCCAAATCTAACCTGGCAGCTTTCTCCTTTTCTACTTCCTGTCAATCAAAAGCTTTATTCAGGGAAGCTAATGAAAAAAAAAAATGACGTCGACTGAAAGAATTATTCTATTTTTTACCCAAGAAAAAGGAATTCAACTTTGAATATGCTCAGACAAGTTACGTATAGATAGCTTGTGTCTTGTACAAATAGTTTGGGATCGGAAAGGCTATTCTGTCACATCTAATACCAAATGTAGAGACTAGGCTTGTAAACACTATCAAGAGTTCAAGACAAAGTTCCTGTTACTTGATATGAAAACTGAAAGACTGTGACTGATGAGAGTAACCAAACAAACAATAACAAAGGAAGTTCTCTAGCAATTTTAAAAGCATGACACAGTTCGACCGTTTCCATTTACAATTGGTTTATTGCTTACTTCAGCAGTTCGGATGCCTTAACTCTAGCACTTAACATTTATTGAAGGGACAACTTCACTTACCAAACCGTTTGTGACAAGGCAACCACTTAATTTTATAGAGATGAAACACAATAAACACTATTAACTGAAAATAAAATTACAACGGAACCAGGAGCACCACCTGCTGCAGCAGTTCCCTGTGCATCAATGCATCTTGTAGCTCCTGCTTATGTTTTCTCCTGAGTTCACGAATTTCTTCTTCAAGCTGGTTTGCACGGCCTTCTTGAGTATCAGCTTCTTCTTTTGCAGCAAGGTACTCCTGCCTATTTTCAGCGGCTCTTTGTCTCTCCTTCTCAAGAGACTTGCTTAACTGGGATTGCTCAGCTCTAAGACAAGATATCTGTAGAACATATTTAGTTCAAGTTAGTGAAAACCACCATATTTCCTTGTACGAAAAGAAAAAAATAAAAAGCATATTCCCAAAAGCACGGGTTGTAGAACTCATAAAAGCTAACCTGAGCCTCAAGAACATTAATTCGAGATAAGGTTTGAGACAAGCGTTCATTCACTGATCGCTCTCTTTCCTCAGCAGCAGCAGCTTTGGCTTCTGCTTCCTGTAGCAGAATGAAAAAGATAATGACACAGTTTTGATATCTTAAAGCATGACTTGCTAAAACACTATACAAACCTGTAGCCGATTGTTGAGAGACCTCTCAACAGCTGCCCAAGCTTCTGCTCTTCTTGAAGTTGTTTCCTGTAACGCCAAGAAAACAAATAAGAATAAGATCAAATTTGTACACCTGAATTCAGTAAACCAGACCCCCACCAGATATTCACTTCAATGATCCGAATATTCTCATGGGCAAATGCAAAAGAATATCAATTCACCTGCATCGCTTCAATTTGCCTAAGAAGAGGCCTGGTAGATTCTGGCACTTGCGTGATTAACTCCTCACATCGCCGCTCACTTTCCTAGAAGAGAACAAAAGATTACATTTGTAAGGAATGCAATCAAACACTGTAGTGACGAGCTTCAGTTGAATGAAAGCAAAGGAAGCTTTACGTACTTGATAACGTTTTTGCAGATCCTCAATGTCCCGGCGAAGCATGTCTTCTCTATATACTGCCTGAAAGAACAATTGAAAAAAGTAACTCAGGCCATGACTTTTGGCAGGTCAGTTGAAACGTTTGCTCTATTCTAGCAGACAGCTAAAACCAACAACAAGAACACAAAAATTTGCAAACCTGTTGCTCTGTTCTAGTTAGAGTTTGCCGTAATTCTTCAAGTGCCTGAACTAGCATAGCTTCACGCTCCTCAGCCTCTCTTAGACGACTCTCTAGTTCAGATCTGGCTTCATTGTTAGCACGTGCCTCAGCCATTGCTTCTGCCTCCTTGGCAGCAGCCAAAGCATTAGTATAATACTCTTTCTGTGCTGCAAGTTCTGTTTGGTGCTTTTCTATAGTTTCCTGCAGGAGCTTTTCTGTAGCTGTCTTGTCCCTCTTGATACTCTCTACTTTATTCTCTTCTATCTGAAGACAGAATCACATACCTACGTATTACTATTGGTAAGACTGACAAAACAGTAGTTCAGAAAATGTGAACTTATCGATCCTAATGTGTGTCTATGTCCTTCGCAATATGTCCTAAATTAAAACATGCTGCAAGGCAATATACAATTAGAGTTATATAATATGCCGGAAGGTAATGTAACAGTATTAATTTTAGAATTGAACAATAATGTTCACTAATGCCTAAACTTGAATATGCCATCGTCACTCGTCATAATTCATGTACAATGGTATAATAATTCAGATACCTGAAGTTTGGTATTCAGCCCTTTCTTCTCTTCTTCGAACTCCCTAATCTGTTAACCATGTCATTTAAAACAAAAGGATAAGAATAACTAGGAGCCAAAGGACTGCAGAATGGCAAAATCAGAAATCAGAAATCAGTGAACCCGTTACCTGAGCTCTTAGTTTTCTAATGAGACCTTCTTGAGTAGCCTGTTTCTTTGAAAGTTCTTCGCCTGGTAGACAAAAAAATGCATAAATGAAGGATATTGTGCACTATATGAAAAGTGAAGGTAGAAATTCAAATACCTTCAGCCATAACTTGATTAATTATTTCATCCTTTTCCTTCAGAAGTGCAGCAGCATCACTTTTCTTATTCTGCTCTCTTCGAAGGGTGTCCCTTTCCTTAGTAAGAGCGTAAACCTAAAATGTTGAGAATAGACATTCAGTAAAGAATTTAAATGAAAATAGACAAGCTAAACTAGCATAACCCCTTGGGTCCTTGTATTCTGAAGTAAACACCAGCAGTAATAACTTATTGAAAACAAATTGGACATATTACAATTAAAACGTGAAAAGCACAACTATAAACAAGCGTTTATGAGATACTGAAAGCCTTACCTTCCTTTCAAGTGTTGCAACCCTTTGATGGTATTCCTCCCGCAGAGACTCAACTTCTGCTTCAGTGGATTTTCTCTGTTCAATAAACCTCACTAGTTAAAGGATAAACATCTGTATGAAATATATTTATTGATGCAGTTCTATATCCCTGATATACAATATCTTATTGAGAAGATGAACCTCTCAACCATGGTAGGTTTGGTGGGTTTCGAAGAAAAATTGACCAAAAATGAAATACGGAGTGAAGACAATCATCAGACTGAAAGACCAAAGTGCCAAGCCATAGTTTCATAAAATGATAATAATATCGACAAAGTTTAAGTATCAGAGAAATAAAAATAGAAATATGTACACACCTACATTCCTTAAGTAAGAAAAAAAATAATCTTACATTAAACGAAACAAGAGTGCGCATTAATCATTAACAAAAAGAAGCCACATATAAGAAGAATTGACATTGATATTGCTAAGACACCAAGATATTACAGCCACCATTTAACAAGAAATCTATCATGGTAAGCGAGGCAGCCAACTGCCTCTATCAAAGAAATTCCTTTGTTTTTCCTCTAATGGAACTATTACCCATTGGGCTCTGACAAGTCACCATCAATCTTCCATTTTCCTCCTCCCTATCAGGGGTATGACAGGGAGGAGGGAAGGTAATTGATGGTTGCAGATGCACAAAAGGAGAACTTGTCCATCCCTAGGACAAACTAAAGGTGAAGAGAAGCTTATTTTGGGAGGTGATAACAAATACTTGTGCAATATAAATCAAAAGTGAAAAACCAAAGAATGCATATGTATTCAATATTCTACCATCAGCTTGGCAGACTGAACTCCTTAGATAGAAGTAGATAAACATACACACCTTCAAATCCTCAACCACAAGTTTTAATTGCTCATTTTCATTCATGAACTTGGCAATCTCATCAGCTTTTGCCTGAAAAAGAAAAAGGATCAGATTTCAGGAGTAGACAAATGTAGAGATATGAAAGAAGGCAAAGCAACGGAAATTTCTTGTATCTTAAGCATGTCTAAATACTTTAATCTAATTCACCTCAAAAGCCACTTTAAGTTAATTACCCTACAGAAATAGAAGAAAGCATTTCACTTTTATATATAATCTACAACGGACAAATCAACTAAAAAGCCTACATAACAACTATATCTAGCCGGCACAACTGAATTAAAAGTTAAATATATACATACTTATATTGTATATAATCCATTCAGGAAGTTCAGCAGCGCCTCATGTGTCTAACGACAATAATAACATAGACGGAAATAGCTGAAGTCTTAACTAGCACTGGAATAAGATGATGCATAATCATTTCATCATTTACCTGAGCCTGTCTTGCAGCACCTTGCAATGCAGCTTCCATCATTTTCATCTCCTTCTTCACTTTCTCTAATTCAAGAAAAGCATTGGAAGCGTCAGACACATTTACTCCCGTGTCTGAATAGTCTGACTTTTGTCCTGAGCTCAGACGTTGCTCATTATAGTTGGTTTCATTCTCATCAACTCGTTGACCAATTTCAGGTTCCTCAATTATAGCATCCTTTTGTTTAAAAACCAACTCTGAAGATGCATCTGAAGCCTCATTGGAAGTATATACACTAGGTAATTGATTGATAGGAGATTCACCAGAGCTATGATTCACCTCAGTGGTAACGGAGTGAATATCAGATGGCTCAGTAACATCTTGAGGTAGGCTCCTGGTTGATTCCTCAGGTTCAACTGTAGAAACCATTTCAACAATATCTCCGGCTTGAGTCACAGTTTCATTATCGTTCTCGTCATTTTCCTTCTGGGCATCCACATTCTCATGCACCTCAGCATGATCATGTGACTCGCTCCGCAGAGTAGTACTACCCTCCTCAACTTCACCTACATTAACAGCTCTTGACATTCCTGGAGCTGATTCTGAAATTTCTGAGGATCCCCCTACTGAAATCTTATTGTCTTCTTGAGAACCGACAAGATCTGATGATGTGGTGGGCTCAGGTGTCTCAATTGGCACTGAGGGCGATTGGGACTCTAATTTCTCAGGCTCTGATTCCGATGTCCTTGTTTCCTCTGCAGTCTCATCAGGACTTTCATTTCTTTCTTTCTTGGAAACTTCGTTTTCCTCCTTACCACATTCAGTTGAAGAATGTGGTAATGTTTCGATTGCCCCATCTTTTTCATCAACTGCAGATGAATGTTGTGGAGATTTAGGCTCCACCAATGACTTCTCATCCTTGGGTGGATTAGGCTCCACCGATGACTTCTCAACCGTAGGTGGAGACTTAGGCTCCACTGATGATGATTCAACCTTAGGTGGAGATTTAGGCTCCACTGATGCTATCTCAACCTTAGTTGAAGATTCCGGTTCCGCTGATGATTTATCAATCTTAGGTGGAGACTCAGAAGACTCGGCTCTCTGTGATGATTCAACACTGTCATCCTCATTGTTTTGCCCCATAAAAGACATGATCCTGTCGGCAGATGAAGGCCATAATCCTGAAGCTGAAAAAATAGATGATATCATGCTTAGAAAAACTCGAAATCATGCTTTGCAGCTTCTGCATTATATAAACCAAATGGAGGAAAATAAAACATATCCTAAGCCACTGCAATCATATACACTAAGCAAAATCCTAATTTATGGCTACCGAAAATGCAAGTCACGTACTGTAGCAAAATAAACTCAACTAATATAAACCCCATTAGTAAGCTCAAAAGCCAGTCTTTTCCTTCTAGATTGGTCATGTATAAGTACAACATATTCGAGTTTCTAAACACTGGTCTACTTTAGAATGCACAAAATGTAGCTCATTCTCCGAATTCCAAACAGAATTCTACAAAACAAACTAATATACATAGCGAATAGGAGCAATGTGAACAATGTGTGAGCTGGAGAAGTACCTTCATTCGCGGATTCAAGCTTCTCCTTCTCTTCAAACCCCAAAGCGCTATCGAAATTCTTCTCGATGTTCTTGACGCTCTCCTGGAGCTTATTCACAGCGCCGGCGATATCCGGGAAGCCCCCCAACGAGACCTTACTACTGAACCACGCCATCTTCAATCACCGATTCGATTCAGTGAGATCACATCCAATCTACAATGACCGACGAAAACCTAACGGCGAGAAATGGAAGGACGATACGGAGATTGATCAGAATCGGATTGCGATAGTGGAGTGGGATGCAAGATCCGATTTGGAATCCGGAAACAGAGAGAGAGAGAGAGAGAGAGAGAGAGAGAGAGAGAGAGAGAGACG
>NC_020496.1:10916107-10918403 GCF_000184155.1 Fragaria vesca subsp. vesca
GAGAGAGAGAGAGAAACCTGGATGGAGATTTGGGGACTCAGATGATAGCGCTGTGGTTGGCTGAGCTGGAGATGTAAGTCGGCGTCGGATCGGCGTCGGGTTTTACAAATCGGAAACGTGATTTCATGGGGCGGAGAGAGTGATTTTTGGTGGAAAGAGGGGATTTGATTGTTTTTCCGTTATATATTTACACTTTTTCATTCGGGTATTCGGTAAATGAGTTTGATGACAGACGCAACGGTGTCGTTTTAGCGTTTTATTCTTTTTTTTGGTTACAAGCGTTTTATTCTTTTTTCCTATAAAGGTCCTTTTTTTCCTTTTTGCAAAGGTATTAATGAAGTCTTCAATAAAAAAAAAAAAAGGTATTAATGAGGTCACTTTTAGAATAATGGTGCTCGGCGTCGGTACCGTTAGGGATTGCAGATGATGGTTTTGAGTGGCTCTTGAAGACGTTGATCGCAGTGGGATTGAGTATTGTATCGAACCATACTTTGTTATATACCA
Source organism: Fragaria vesca subsp. vesca (assembly GCF_000184155.1). Classification (NCBI taxonomy): domain Eukaryota; kingdom Viridiplantae; phylum Streptophyta; class Magnoliopsida; order Rosales; family Rosaceae; genus Fragaria; species Fragaria vesca. The sequence goes on from NC_020496.1 coordinate 10,916,612, forward strand.
ACATTGTAGATTTGCCTAAATAAAAAGATGTGATCCAGTTTAAACAAATAGATAGTGCCTTGCTAGGTGATGTCGACATCACAAATGTAAACCCTATCAATTATATATTTGTTAGAAAGCGTAGTGAGAAAAAAAGCTTAGACTCACCTTCTCTTTGTTATATACTAACGTTGTAGATTGGCCTAAATGGAAAGATGTGATCCAGTTTAAACAAATAGATAGTGCCTTGTTAGGTGATGCCGACATCGCAAGTGTAAACCCTACCAGTTATATATCTATTAGAAAGCGTAGTGAGAAAAAGAGCTTAGACTCACCTTCTAGCGCAAAGTCTCTCACAAACGCCCTGGAATCGACTATGATGAGATATCGTAATAGATGTCATCGCACTCCACTACCTTGTCAGGTAGATAGTTTCTGAAAAAACTGAACATGCATCATGTGGTCACAACTTATCTATGTGGGGATCTAAGAGATGTACACAAAGATCTTAAATAGATCGGTTTTCACCTAAATCAAGTGGCTCCTGACCACGGAGCGCGTTTGCAAGGTATTTGTTATGTATCTACTTGATTAGGTCAGAGGTATGATGAATTATGCCTCTTTGCGTGTAAGTTATGGATGAATTGTGATGATCTCGATCTTGTTAAACTAAGAGATGTCACTGATCCAAAATTAAGAATAAAAGGATCTTGGGAATACTTGGTCTCGAAAGTGAGGACAGTTATTGATGATGTTTATTTTTATTCATCAGTCTGTTTAAGGCAAGCTAAAAGACGATGAAGTTATGCCTATATGTATCCCTTGATTGGTCGAAGTCCTCAGAAGACCCGTTTTGTCCATATGATGAAGAAGTCTTGGGAGAAATTCTCCATCTAAGTACAAAAGCAATATGTTTGACTCGACATCTCATTCACTATAAACTTCTAAGGCTAACTTGGCCAAGTTCTCCTTAGTCTTTCAACTCTTTTCCTACCAGTCGAGCATCTTCACTCTCTCTTAGATGAGTGTGAATGAATATCAAGATAATGCTTGAATGCACCCAAGAAACGCCAATGTAATGGCAGTAATTCCTTCTCTTAAAGGTTTAGGCTCATTCTATCCCTATAGAAAGACGCATCAAAGGTGAAATCATAATCTGCCTAGTTTCGTAGGTTAACTTCCACGGAACCTACATGATAGCCCACTCGTTAGAAAATAGTGAAATTAGTACCATTGGAAATGTCTATGTGTCTACTTTCCAGGGACACAAACCATTTGATCGCACCTATCAAATTGAGTGAGTTATGGCTATTTTCATAAAGTAGAACGGATCTGTCAGAGAATTTGCATTTGCAAAACAGTCAACTTTGACAAAGCTTTGTGATCAGCTCAAGATGAACTAGGGTATGAGCCTTGTATGGTTGGAAAACTATGGGTGTCTAGGTTCCAAAACTTTTTACGGTTTGTCCATACATATTGTATTGAAGGTCATGTCACGCGTGAATCTAATTTTCAACGCAAACATATGTTTTGAGTTGTTAGGCAACCTTCTCCTTAAAGATCAAAGTAATGCTAAGTATAGCAAGTATGATCTAAGTATAATGTGGCTGGATTTAATGATTAAATTGTTGCCCAAGTCTACTTTTGAAGCATGTGAAGTGAATTAGCCTACGTCGTTTATTTGAACTCCAAGATTGAGTTATTAATTAGGGGGAGTTGTTGTGTAGGCGTCAGGGGGAGTCTACATCACATGTTAGCTTCAAATGTAGTTGGTGCGTTATGTTCTTTTTCCCTTCATCCAAGTCTTTTTTTA
>NC_020496.1:10918515-10935479 GCF_000184155.1 Fragaria vesca subsp. vesca
CTACTCTCTCTCTCTCTCTCTCTCTCTCTCTCTCTCCTTCTTCTTCTTCTTCTTCTTCTTCTCCGACCAGGTCTCCTCCACCAGATCATCAAGGCCAAATATTTGTCTTCGGTCGCAGTCGGGAAGAGGATTGACGCGAAGGAGCAATCAAATATAGAACCACCGTGGTGGAGCCACTGGCTTCATCTAATTTTCCCGATCTGGATGTCTGTTTGAAGCAGAAGCGGCGCTGCCTCGCCGATGAGCTTCTCGATCTCGACCTCGACCTTGATCTTTAACCTCACTCGCTCCAGCCGTGTCTACCGCGCTTGGAACTCCATCTCCGATCAACAAATCATGGCCAACGCCTTCAAATTGCTATGAAAACTGCCTCCGACTATTGCGTCTGCCACGCTTACTACCGAGACATCATCCAAGCCGCTGACGACCTCCGATCTCTCCTATTCGACGTCAACTCCCTCAAGTCCTCCCTCTTCGACATCACTGTAATCTTCTTCGTCGTCGGATTTGAAGATGGAGATCCACTGTAAAGCTTCTTTTCTAATTTAAGGCACTATTGCAAGAGATTGAAGGCGGCGGTGGAAGTTAGGAGGAAGCTTAAGGTCGTCTATCGTAGTCGACACCGGCGACGGTCGATAAGTGGTTTGGGTGGGTCAGTAACTTTTTTAAGGAATCGGTAACTTGGTTATTAGGGGTCGGTAACTCAGTTATTGGGAGTCAGTAACTGATTATTGGGAGTTAGTAACTGATTATTGGGAGTCAATAACTGAGTTATTGGTGACCAGAATCCAGCGACTGAAAAAAATCTGAGTTACTGGGGGTCAGTAACTGATTATTGGGAGTCAGTAACCAAGTTATTAGGAGTCAATAACTCAGTTACTAGGGGTCAGTAACCGAGTTACCGGTGACCGAAATCCGGCGATAAGAGAAAAATTGAGTTACTGGGGGTCAGTAACCGAGTTACCGGTGACCGAAATGCGGCAACGAGAGAAAAATTGAGTTATTGGGGGTCAGTAACCGAGTTACCGGTGACTGGAATCCTGCGACCGAGAAATCTGGCAATCAAAGTCCAGCGGCCGGTGACCGGAGTCCGGCGGCTGGTGACCGAAGTCCGGTGAGATCTGGCCAATTATTCTCTCTCTTCCACTTTCTCTCTCTATACATGTTTAAGGGGTGAGGGTAAAATAGTCTTAAAATAATATAATTTGTTAAGACTTTAGTAAAGATTTGTGCATTTGGACATAAAGATTTGTGCATTTGAGCATAAAAAAGGTTACCTTATATTAAAATGGGCTAATGAAAAAGATTATCACTAGAATGAGAAATGAGAGGTTTAAATTAATACTAAATGAGCATTTTCCCTTAAAGAAATTATATTTCCGTCATTGTGTCTTGCCCTAATACACGTAGGATTAGTTAATCCATTTTCTTATTAGAATATATTACAATATTGATAGATCTTCTAGATCATTCAAGACACTATATAATGCTTATAAATAAACATTTTTATCACTGAATGAAAAAAATAAATAAAATATTAAAAAATATAATATATCGGTCTTGGATTTTGCTTTAGAGAGTGCGACGTCCTACTCTCACAAGTCACTACATGTAACACAGCAGATCCACTCTTCTCAGTGAACCACGATATCACATCCGGGAAGTTCCCCAACGAGACTTTCCCACTGAACTTCGATTCAGTGAGATCCCATCCCACCCGAAAACTTAACAGCGAGATTCGCTAGGCAATTCAAATAAAACTCAGTAAGGACTTGCGGGCACATCAAATGGATCTAGCTCCGATGAAGCGCGACATGGACGACCTCATATCCCAATTCGCCGCCGCCGATTCGACTCGCTTCTCCGACATGAAGCAAGTCTGGCTCTCCAAAAAATTCTCCTACATCTACAACGCCCGTCCCACCTGCGCCAACTCCCTCGCCCTCTTCATGCAATCCCTCTACTCCCACTCAATCGCCCACCTCATCTCTCCACACTCCTCCCTATCACGACGCCTCGGCGGCCTCTACTGCCTCTACTGCCTCCACGAGACCCAGCCTTTCATGCCCCCTTTCAAAATCTACCTCTCCCTCGAGGAGCTCAAGAAGCTCCGGAGCCTGGTGGCGGAGGCGAAGGTTCGGGGTTTGGGAGCGGCGGCTGCTCTGGTGAGGAGGCTGCTGGAGAAGAAGGCGTTTCTGTTCGGGTGCGTGGAGACGAATGAGGGGCTGAAAGGGAAGGTGGACGAGCTGACGGAGCTGGAGAATAGGAGGATTCGGGCGGCGTGTGAGAAGCTGTTTGGGGAGTCGAAGATCGAGGAGTTTATTCATATGGATTTGGGGATGGAGGTTGATTTGGGGAAGGTGAAGCAGATGTCGAGGGAGTATAAGGAGTTGAAGAGGGTTGCGGCGGTGGAGGGCGGGGATGAGGAGATGAAGGAGGGGCTTGAGGGGGATAAGGAGTTGGTGGGGGATGTGATGGAGAAGATTTCCAAGGAGTGGGATGCGCAGAGGGAAGTGTTTTATAGGCAGACAGGGTTGAGTCAGAAATTGAATGAAGAAGAGCAGCAGCTGTTGCAGCAAGAAGAGGAGGGAGACGACGACCAGTGTTTCGACAAGGAACTCGAACAAATTCTCTCTGAAGAATGACTGTTTGTGGATTTTGTTAGGTATTTTGATGTTATCTTATAACGGTTTCAGTTTTATTGTTTTATAGATAATTACTCTGTACTTTCTAGATTCCTATTGTAGATTAGGACATTAATACAGAGACAATACTAATTATCTCTAGGTTGCTATTCTAGTAGAGTAACAATCGGTTGGGATGTAGTGAAGTTTGGTTTCAAGGCTTTTGAGTTTCTGAGTTCATTCTCGATGTTCTACAGGTTTACCCAACGCATGAGTGGAAAAGCAAGAATATGTTTGTGAAGCATTCAGCTTCTGAAATGATGAGGTATGCAGAATTCATTCAAATATGTCGAGAAACAGAATTAGAAGAGATGTATAAATGCTTAAACAGAGAATTAGTAGAAAATGAAAAGCATACTCCGAGGGCTAAGTCTTCAATTCCAACGGTAACCTTTCCAATCCCCAGATTCACCTGTGAATATAGCTCATCTGAGAAACTATCCTTGGATATATAGAAATCCCCTGGTGTTAACTTGGATGCCTCTGATAATTATTCACCGGGGACTGTGGCTTGAAAGATATCGGAATTAAGCGACGATGATGATGCAATGAGGAGTGTCATGGTTTCAGTGGTTGTTAAGGCTAAATCTCCAATGTGCTGTCTCTCGAGTATTTTTCACAGGCTTCAACTGAAATGTAAATGGGAGGAAGAAGACCCTCCAACTCTAAAAAAGCTTAAGAAGTCTCTTGAGTTTGATATTCCTCTTGCTCCAATTATGGAGTGGTGCTGTTGCTTCTAGAACTTGTGGGAGTAAAAGGAAATATACAAGGAACAACAATCTTACTGATAAGAATCTTCCTGATGAAAATGATGAGTTACTTGATGTGTGTCTATAATGCAGCTGGATATGTGGAAAGGTGCATTTGATAGAAATGGCTGTGGTGGCAGGTTCCGCCACAATATATACAGCCATGAGGTTCATCTCTTGGAACTGTTAAGGTCAGGGTACGACCTTGACTGAAAATACCTCAAGAGAGTAGTGGATCCAAACTTTGTTTTCATTATGGAAACAAAGAATAAAGAAGAAAAATTGAGACAAAAGTTGCATATCAATAATGCTAAGGGAAATCTGGAGGGCTGATCGATTGTTAAAATCCAGTGATCCTGATGAGGTGAAGGAGGAGTTGGTCTCTCTTGTCCTGATGGTTTTTCAGGTACCTTTTATCAAGTCTACTGGGATGTCGTGAATTCTATTATGTGTGATGCGTCATCTGACAACAAGACACATATTGGTGCTAATTCCAAAAGTAAACAAGCCTGAGCACTTCTCTCAATTTCGACCCATCAGTCTTTGTAATGTATCTTACAAGATTCTATTTAAGATTCTTGCTAGCTAACAGGTTGAGAAACATTCTACCATTGCTTATATCAGATAACCAAGCAGCTTTCATTCAAGATCGACAAAATTCAAGACAATATTATCATTCCTCATAGGGTGTTTCATCCCCTTAGGCGGTAAATAATATGATATGGGGCTTAACTGGATATGTAAAAAAAAAAAAAAAAAAAAAAAGACTATGATAGGATTGAACGAGACTCTGCGCTTTCAATGATGGGTTTTGATTTGAGGTGGGTTCAACTAATTCAACGATGTTTTTTCTATGCTTTTCAATGGTAGACATGGATCTTTCTTTAAGCCAAGTCGTGGCATCAGGGAGAACCAATTTCTCCTTGCATCTTTATCTTGGTGACTGAAGTTCCCACTGCAATGATCAACAATGGATGTGCGTTCAGGCAGCTACAGGGTTTAAGGATGGGAGTGGATGACCCTCTTCTATCTCATCTACTATTTCTAAAAGATAAAGAGTATCTTGTCTTCAGTATTAGCTATCCATGAGTCTCGACTGTCTTGACTTCTGCACTTGAAAAGTAGCGAAGCTACCCACCCAAGTTTTGTTTCCGCAGAAGCAATCTGTGAAAACATCTTCTAAAATCATTTTACGTAAATCATTCTTCTCACTATAGAGTCCTAACCTGAAATACTCCATCCCCAAAATGTTGCAACTGATTCAAGAAAGGAAATGGTTCAAATGATGACTCGCTGTTTTAACTAGTGCTCCACATACAATTATACAAATACCAATCCATGGGAAGATTACCCATATAACTCCTGTTCATACGAAGCCATACACAGATCAAATCCGTCAGCCACAGATCAAATCCGTCAACATTTTCGAACAAAATCTACAATCTGTCTCTACTTTGCACAATGCCAAAATCTAGAATCAAGAAAAAAATTATGTGCCACATTATACAGCTCCTAGTTGCATCAGATGAACACTAGGGCAATTTCAGTCACCCAGTCAAATTCCTTGAATCATCCCCAAAACCCTTGTAGGAGAGTTTAGAGTGTAGGAGAGTTGACTACATTTAAGATTCTCAAAGACACTGTAAAAGACACGACAAACTGCCATCACTAGATAACTAAGTCCAGAGAAAGAAAGACAAAGATCCCATACGTTTGATAAAAGAAGAATATACGTACAAAATGATCGAACAAGCACATACAGCAAATTCTGATACCATGCATGATGCATAAAAGGTATGTGCAAGGTATTTGTGCTTCAAGATGGGCAATGTAATGGGAGTGTCATGACTGTCATCACGAAGAATAAAAATATTTAGCAATTACTATATCCAACCATCCAAGAACTGAGCTGACAATGGAAGCATTCAACAATCTCTGATTAATAGCGTAGAATCAGCACGCGCAAGCGCATATATATATACCATACCAAACGTAGAAGCATAAACTTGCTTGAGATTTGCAAGTATAGAAATACCCAAAGAACCTAAAGACCTATAATACCTATCTTACAACTCAATCTCTCTAAAGACGATTATTAACTCTACCACAAAAGTACTCTTTATAAGTAGTGATATTTTTTAACAAGTGCCAAAGCAGCAGATATCGTGCTAGTCTATTGGCAGCAAGAGTGTTCATTGTACATAGTTGATTGCTTTTTGCAAGGCACAAAGATATGCACTAATGAACCTATGTTATGCAAAAAATTACAAAGAAAGACAATAATAATTGATATCTCGAGGCAAATAAATTTCTTCACCATGATAAGAGGGTTGAATGGAGCAAAACAAAACTGTGGGTGTTAAGCATGGCCCAGATGTGACCTTGAGCACTAATTTATCCAGCTTAGCAGCATCAAGAGAACATTCGATCGGCTGATGCAAGATGTTGAACATGCTGCAACACTTCTAGCCTTTTTATCCTAAATCCACATGTACATCAAAACAAATTGCCACTTATAAGAAAAAAAATGGAAAATAAGCAAAAGCCATAATTGTAATTAAGTAGATTCCATGTTATAAAGTACCCTACATCAACTATCATGTTTCAAATACAGAAACTAAGAAGGAACGGATTAGTTCCTTATTAAGAGAGTAAGGACTAAGGCCATTCCTCTAACATCAGTAAGAACACGCATCTACTCCATAATCTAGCAGAATAAAACCATAAAATCCAACTCCAGCCAATAAGTGGCATTCCATGTTATAAAATACCCTATGTCAACTATCATGTTTCAAATACTTGAGAACTAAGGACCAGGCCATTCCTCTAACATCAGAAAGAACACGCATCTACTCCATAATCTAGCACGATCTTTATACGCCTTATGAACTAGTAAAATCAATGACAGTAAGCTATAAACTAATAGTGCAGGTCCACCAAGTCGTCCAAAAAGAAAATTTTACTAAGAATGGAGAAACATAACAAAATAACATGTACCACAAAGTGAAGTTAGGTTCAACTACTGCTCATCATCGCTGCTTATTTCAGAGTCGTCATCTTCCCTGTAGTGAATTTCATTTTCATCTTCATCATCATCTTCACTTCCATCCTTCTGGTCCTCGTGCGATAAAATTTGACTTCCGGTGTTTGTAGCCTTTTCAATCTAGTAAAAAGCATACAAAAATTCCAATCAAAGACCAACAAAGTTGGAAAGAAGTACTGAATTTATGTGAACATCTGAGACTCTCAACCTGTGCCATTACAAGCTTCAAACGACCGGATAATTGTAATAAAGGCTGAATAGCTGCCTTTCTAGATTTAGTAACCTGCAAAGAGAACAATATTTAATTATGAGGCTGCATGCAATACATTATACCACAAGTATAAGATGGAGTCTGGCTTTGAAAGAGGAATTGAGTGGAAGATTGCCCACTTCAGGACAAACAAATACATAGACCTTCCTAGGGAGCATTTATGTGTAAAGTCATTTTTCCCAAGTGTAAAAGTCAGAAGTTCAGGACATTTCAGGTAATGTAACCAAGGAAGTCATCTATGCTTTGGCTTGTCCCATCAAAGGTCAGTTTGTCATCGTATTATCATATGCATAACTACTAAACTAGGCATCCAGCAGCACTGTGGAGAAGTTTTGGAAGAAAAAAGATGTTCTTTCACGGAAAACTGGGCAGAAACTTTCCATCAAGAACAATTCACAATGAATCTAAAAGACAGTTTCAAATCACTTTCAGTACTACTGAACTTATCGTATGAAGAGAAGAAAATAAAATAATAAGGGAGATAATAGAGACTAGGAATACACTAATTCTATTTACCTTGAACAAGGAACTAAGCACCTGGGTCTGAGGCTCTTCTGACATGACATAATGACTGTGATTTACCAATATGCAGTATATCCATGGAAGGACATAGTTTCCACTGCTAGACCTTTAAATGATATATTAAAACCAGTCAAAGTTATTTTTCACCATAATGCATTGGATATAAAAGTACTACTAACAACAAAGCAAATTATCACTTAGGCATAAAACATAACTGAACGGACTTATCTATTAAAAAAACACTTTTGCACACACAGCTACGTTTAAAATTAAAGAAGAACAAGAAAAAAAATATAATATACATATATATATACACACACAACACACACACACACACATAACCACATACATGTGATGAAAAACCTATGCAAGATCATGACAGCAAGAACAAACCTTGTTTGCCAAATGGCCACCAAAACTCCCAATAACTTGTATGCGTCACTAGGTACCATTGACAGTACAGCCGCCCTCATCTGGTTGATGATTATAATTTAGATGGGAACAAACTCAAAGTAGTACAAATAGAAATATAAAATATATGACACTTGAAATACACAAATAAATAAGCACACCTTCTTTTGTGACATATTTGTCTGAATGTCAATACTTTTAAATGCCGCAGAATTAAGTGCGGAATTGATGGTTGGGTCATCTACTTTACTGAGTATTCCTAATGATCTCAACCGGTCCTCCATACAAATTGCTCCAGTGTCAAGTTCAAACTCTACCGTGCCATCTGGACATACCAGCATAGCAAATACATCAAACCCATTATAAGGTTATTTTGCACCACTACTTTTCAACAGGATAGTAGAAAACAAATAATGACCAGAGCCCAGAGGTCAAATACATATAAGTACACATGTTGACATTCGTAAAAATATCATGGGTGAAAAGTGAAAACTAATATTTTTGCCACATACCATAATTGTTAATAGCTATAGGATTACTTATATTACACTAGCACAACCCACACCCTACGTTTTATAGATAACCACGTTTTTTGTAATTTTTTTATTTTTATTTCATATATTTAATTACTATATTATGTCTATTGATTAGTTCTATTTCAAAGTATTTTAACATATATAGGTTATATTGCTAAAACAATTCAGTTATGGAGAGGAAGCTCTCTTCTTTTAACAATAGTATAGATACAGGTAAGTTTCAGTGGCATTACTGAGAGAATATAGCGCCTACCTTTGCTCTTCACAGGGTCAGAGAGGGTCCTGCTGTCCTCCATATCGGCCATTAGTTCGTCTTTGTCAAAGCGCAATTTTTCATGCTTTTTCTTTTTTCCATGCGAATCAAAGATCTTCGGAATCGGAAGTAGAGCATCTTCTGCATTTGCACGATCTAATGCAACAACTGATGAATCATAAACACTAGTCAGCTATCAAATTGATATCAAGAATCAGAATAAAAGTAAACAGTACTAACTTGGACCGGAAACAATTAACTACTTTTCAGCCAAAGGGAATTTTAAAGCACATAGTCTTATGAGACAACTGATTTGAATGTATATTAAATAAGTGGTTATACAAAACAGCCTTACGAGGTGGAATGGACATCTAATTAAGAGTCATGACTCTTGTTATCTAATAAGTTTAAGAAAATCAACAAGACATCTTGATAAACTGCATTAATTGGGGGAACTAGTTGTAATCAAGTTATACCTCTATTTTGTACATCTTGGCCTCTCTTGGATTTGACAAGAGACTGACTCATTGGTAGAAGAACCCCATCACGAGAGCTACTCAGCTTTATGTCTGTACTGGAATGCACCAAAAGTTTCTGGAATGATGGCTTCACCGGTAATCCAGAAGCAACAAATATCTGCCCAGAAGCAGATTTAGCAATTCCTTGCAAAACTGCAGCAAATATTGCAGGTGAAGCCCTATGAGTTTCAGACAAACTGTCTTCAGAAGATACTGAAACTTTTGTGGGCTTCGCATTCCATAACTCCTCAGCATTCTTCCCAAACCAAAAATAGCAAACACCAGCTTCTGAGATTGCCAAGACATATAGACCTGTGTCACCAACTTCCTCATTGTCTATGCACTTGCTATCAAGAAAGACAGCAGGGTGCTCCATTGCAAGGACAGCACTTGCTGACTGCTTTTTTCCACCATCTATATTCCATACTGCAATATACCTTTCACCTGCGGTAGATGAGAGAATGTACTTCCCATTCTCAGTGAAGATCATACAGCGAACAGCTCCCTATGAATAGTAGAATAATGTCATTAAACTCTGAAAGAACCATTAGAAAGATTGCTATAACATAAATGAATGGTTTGCGCTCCTAATGGTTGAGAGCTTTGGGAAATTGGCATCTAAAGTTACCATGGTCTTAAATTATTACAAATGTAATATCTAATTGTGCTGAATTCCACAAAATGGACTCTCTAATGGTGCAGAGTCCTTTGGGAGCTTAAAATCTCTAATGAATCATTAGTTTACATTCTAACAGATGAAACTCTTAGAAAGATGGTAAGCCAACAGCATCATCAGAAAGATAAGCAGACTTAAAAACAAAGAACTGAGAAAAGAATAGCACTCACGGGATGGCCAGAAAACTTCTGTATCTTTTTGTGGTCAGCCAAATTCAATATCTTCATTTGTGCAGCAGCAGTTGCTAATATCTTCCCATCTGGACGGAGAAAAGATCATCCAGAAGGCACTATCAACAATACAGTAAAAGCCAGAATCTAGCAAAGAATGGAGTTTTATTTGGATCCCCGGAAAGCTTTTGCACAGTTTAGACATGTCTAAGTTGATTATTGTAGTCCATTTAGTAATAGCTATTTACAATTTCCTCCAGCCTCACACTTGTGAAGCTGAAAGGGATTGCACATACCATAATTGATAGGGATAGGACTCGGTCCTGAATACAATCGCTTCCTACCTTTCTATATGTACTAACCAGCCAACTCTACATTCTTTCACAGGACCTTGTAACTATGTGCTTGAAACAACTAAATTAAACATTAATATTCCTTTTTGAAAACTGGTTTGGACCACAAGCCAAAGCCCTGATGAATGAGGCCATCATCCAGAAATTGGAATTAGGTCATCATACAGGAATGGCCTGAGACCAGAGAAGAAATTAGGTCATCATACAGGAATGGTCTGAGACCAGAGAAGCTGGTGATGTGTGCGAGAAAATCAAAAGGACAATTATGGGACACATGGGAGTGCTCCTAAGATCATAGAAGTAATGCTCTGACAATAGCATTCTCCAATCAACCCATGAATTGGTCTAGTCTCTCCATACAGGTCTTTAGACTTCTCTAACTTCGAAAGAAAGGTTGCCTAAGGGCCAAGTTCATTTTACACATTCCACCCTAATGAGAAAGTCCACTCTCTTGTAGACTTAAAAACCAATTCTTAGATAAAATTAGTTACAACTCGTCACCTCAATACAACACCATTTTCAACTTAATTACAGACCAAACAACACTGCATCCCACATCTAACATATCCAGATGGTTTGGTTCTTTAAGTAAAGACTTGCCAAATAGTATCTTCAGCAAATATGCAGAGTATTAAAAACAACAAACACTGAGAAGCAGAGCAGTACTCTGAGCAAAGACCATAAGAACATATATGCATTAACTACCATACCTGCTGAAACAGACATAGAGGATATTGCCTTTGTGGATGCTTTGAACTTCCCCAACAGGTTTCCTGTCAGTGAATCGATTTCACATATCATCCCATCAGCACCGGCAGTATAAATAGAAGAGCCACTCCTCGCAAAGGATATGGCACTAACACGACTGCACATGACAAAAACCGCAAAATTGAGTTAGTTAAACATCCCGAAACGTCAAAAACATCCATCAAACATTTGAACCACATACATTCAACACCAAAGAAAGATTCAAGCAGGAAGCTAACCCAGCATGGCAATCAGTAACTCTCCATTTTGACTGACCAGCAGCCACATCAAGAGCCAACACATCACCACCACCAGTACCCAAAACCAACAATGAGCACCCAAGCTTCCTTTTCTTCTGAAACAATCATCAAACACAAAAAAAATTTAAAAACCCCCAAAACAAAAAAAAAAAAAAATACAACTTTTACAATGCCAACAAAGCAAAGTCAGAACCTTTCGTTCAGAAGTGAACCATTTCATGCATGTATAATCAACAGAGAGATGCCCTCTTTCTCTTTTGGCAAAAATACTTGTGTCTTCATCTGATACTATATCCGTAAACTCAGTCTGGACTTGACCCTTTACTGTATCCCAAATCTACAGCAAACCCAGAAAGTAAAAATCAATTCTTTCAGCATAATTAGTAAGAAAAAAGAAAAAAGAACATAGGTTGGTGATTTCAACTACCTTGATTCTGCCGTCGCCGGAAGTAATGGCGAACAAGTCCAGCGACGGACTAAACGCCGTGAGGAGGTCTCTCATGTTTGGGTCTGGAAAACTGAGAATGAAGCAAGTGTGTATGAGAATTGGAGAGAAGGAAGAAGAGACGGGGCCGTGTCGGCTGGCTCTGAGGTTTGACGACCGAAGACCCTAAACCCTAAACCCTCCCTTGATGAAAAAACAGGTTTTGGGAAAATGGGTCGTTTTGTTTAAATAAGACTTAGTGAGTTACCCCTGAGATGTCATGATTATAGCCTTTGGATGTTATTTGACGGATAGGATTTAAAGTAAAGGACGAACAAGGTAAGAGACAGTTATTCAACTCCGGGTTGAAGCCATTTACCGGCGCCCTTCCCTTGATCGTATATTTTGGTTCCATGTCTCCACATACGACATCAAAAAACAAGGAGGGAGATGATCGATGAGAGAGTTTCGACAAGGAACTCGAACAAGTTAATGCTCTCTGAAGCAACCCGTGTTTGTCTAGTTTTGTTATACTTGGGGTGTGTTGTTACTCGTTGGAATGATTGGGTACCCATTTTTGTTTTAGCTTGATCAATAGAGCTTTTGATGCCATCTGGTTTCAATTTTATTGTTCTATAGTTAAAATGCTCTGAATGTACTTTTGCTATTCTAGATCAGGACATTATTAGAGACCCTGCTAAAGATTTCTGGGTTCTATTCTAATTATTTCTAGAATTATTCTGTGGATTACGATTTCGCTGCATCTGCTGCTATTGGTATTGATATAAGGGATACAACTGGCCTTCTTCTGACAGGTTGAAAGATTGCACCGAGTAGTTATTGGTTGGGATGTAGTGAAATCCTTACGTTTCTGAAAAATTGTAGTACTACTGTCTAGATTTGATGATTTTGAGTTTTGTAGTTTGTTCTCCATGTGGTACAGGCCTACCCAACACATGGGTGGAAAAGCAAGAATATGTTTGTGAAGCAATGCTGAATGAGCAAGTCTGAAATGATGATGTATGCGTAATTCAATCAAATGTGTACTCGAGAGAAAGAATTAGAAGACATGTATAAACACTTAAAAGATAATTCTCGAGTAGATAGCTGAAATTTTTTGATGAAAACATTGTTTTCATTTTTCAATATTCTTTAGATTACTCATTCAAACCTTTCATTCTGTATTTGTAGATTCTGGAGCCATAGTTCTGGTAGTTTCCCAACATACAAAGGCAACTAGTTTTTCATTTGGACAAACAGGTTAGCAGCCTCTCAAATCAGTGTTGTCGCTTTCGCTTTGAACTTTGTTATATATTTATCGCATGTGGATTGGACATTTCTTTGCTTGTGGATGCTCAGAGAATGTTCATTTGATAAGTCAACTCCACAAGTATGATGATAGCTGTGTTGCTTTTGGATTCTGAAACTATATTATCATTTATTCTTAGCAATGTTATAGTGAAAAACATTGCTATAAAATTCTTTAGATTACTCATTGAACTAGAGGTCTCTTCACTTTCGTTTGGGTCATGGCAACCAGTGTGAGCCATGTCAACCAGGGCTCTAGGATCATAGAAGCAATGTTGCAGAAGAACAAGATTTGTTGCAATGCAGCTCCATAGGAACGATAAATAGAAACATATCAAATATTAGCAAAAATAGAAATTTTAGGCACAATAGAAAGGAATGCTGTAACTAGGCTGGGTGCGATCGCCAGTAAAAGAAGGAGCATATCCGGAAAGTGATACCAGCAGCAGTAGAGAAAAACTCCTGCTTACAGTGAAAGAAGCTATCTGCTGATGATAACAAGAACAGTACCTATAGCACCAATAGCATACTTTCTTGTTCCCTACTAGTATGGGGAGCTGTCACCAGGGCCTATGATCCAAACCCATACCTAGATGCCTTTCTGATGTCTCTCTCTCTTAGGTTTAGTCTGTAGCCTCACTTCCTTGATTCTCTCTTTGTTTAGTAAGTCTGAGCTCCCCGCTTTCTTCTTTGTTCTTTCCTCTCTTCAGGAATATAGTCAGGCCTTTCCCTTTTTTAGTAGCTAGCGGGCAGGTAGCTTTTTGTATTTGGCATTCCTATTGGGAAGCTATGCAGTACGAACCCAGAGCCAAGTCACTATGGTATCCCCGACTACAAGTAGACTATTCCGGAGGAAGGGTCAATTGATAATGATCCTTCTTATGTGCACGTCGAATATCAGTTATGAAAGATCGTCCAAGATCTATTAGTTGCTTTGTGACTCTGTTCTGAACTTTGCGTAACTGCATGATTTCGTTAGTGAAGCAGTTATGAATAAGGAAGTCCCAAATGGATTATATGATTATGATATTTTTAGGTTACTACTCTTTCTTTCATTCTGACTTGTACAGATTTAGTGCCCATATTTCAGTTATTTATTAATGCATGAAACCATGTTGTTTTGCATGTTGACAAACAGCTTGGTTAGTAGTGTCTCAAATCTATGGTTTTGTCAGACTTTGGTACTTATACAATGTACGAATGTAACGAAGCAGTCTTTTGCATTGTAGATTCTGGAATCTTAGTTCTTATATCTGTTTAAAATCCAATCATGCTAAACATTTGTACATTGGATTCTCTTGGCATATACACCTTAACAAGTTCTGGAGGCCACTGCAGACCTACTACGAGTATGTTCTGCACTAGTGAGAAATGTTGTAATTGGCTAACAAAGTGTTCTGTTCTTCTACGAAATAATGGATTAGAGCTAAGTGGAGGAGATGCGGCTGGGATTACTTAAAAGGGAGACCTAAAGGGAGGTTTGGAAGCCACTAGGGGTGTAATGGAAGGTGATCCTTTTTCACCTATCTATGAGTCTTGTGGTGGATGTCTCTTGAATAACAAGATGAAGAGCATAAGAATTGAGATTGATTGATGGTTTGCCTGTTAGAAAGAAGGAGGCTGAAATTTTGGAAATTTTCATGTTACTATCTTCAAATTATTGTGCTTGCTGAATCTTCTTCTTGAAGTGAACTGGAGATGGTAGGTTCTCTTGTATGATGCCCCTTCGGATGTTGAGGACATTTCAATCTCCTGTTCGATCTGTGAGCTCATATATTCAATCTTGCACTAATAAGAAAGGAGGCTTTGAGCCATGAAGCTATCCCTTTTACCGGGAATTTACAAACCAAAGCTTCAGAATCACAGGCTTTGCTTTCTGATCTCAGGTTATGCTCATCTTTGAGTGTAAGAAAATTGAAGCGGAAGGAGATGCTCAAGGTGTAATCAAGAGCCTGGCTAGTACTAGCTTTGATTTCAGTGAGGAAGAAGTTCTCATGGATAATGTAAGACAGTGAAGTCGAGAGTTTTGAGTCAATTTCATATGGGTTGTAGCAACGGTGCAGCAAAATGTACATGGCTCTCTTTTCATCTTTCGCTGGTCACCTTGCAGTAAAGTTTTCTAGACAGCTTCAAGGCTTAGCACCTGTTTTACATCTCACCGGATTATTGCACGTCTTCTTTGTGCCAAAAGTCCACCAGTTACCACCAAACTTTGGCAACCTCAGTCGGCTTTCTGTTTCTACATCTTTTGAATCTCTGATCCCCATTGTAATTATTGAGGAAGTCTTGGATTTATTTTTAATTGCCAGCTTGTCCTAGTGTTGGAAATATATATTTTCTTATTAACTGAAAATGTTCTAAGATGCATTGGGTGTGTGTGTGTGTGTTGTTTGTTTTTTTTTTTTTTTTTTTTTGCTCAAATTATTTTTGTTTTGGCGTACTGCAATTTCTTCACTATTCCTATTGATTTGATACCGAGTGGCACTTCACTAGTCATATGTCGACGTTACAATTTTCCTTAAGTATAGTATATTCAAATTCAATCATGGTTCTTCAAGCTAGTTTACTCAGTTCTTGTCTCTGCAGATTGTTGCTGTGTTTCTATAATTCTTATTGACGGTCACTCAATGTTAGCAAATCAGAAGTTCAAAGTTCTGATCCCAAGCGAGTTCAGCTTCATGGGCAGTAAGTCTTAAGCTTTTTGGTACCATACTATGTAAATTTCGTCATTACTAATTTATGCTGCTAAGAAAGTAAAATTGCAGAGAAATTATAAAGATGCTTAGATAATTTTCTTGTATTGATGAGAAAAGCTATAACACAATTGTAAGCTAAAGCAAGATCTGACAAAATCAATACGCTCCAGCTAACTACCTAAAGCCTTCACCTAGTACTTGTGATGTTTGTTTATCGACTCTTAACAATCTTGAGCTGCAGGTGAGTGATCACTAGACAATGGGCATTGTTGCTGCTTGCTTGTGTTTAACACTCTGATATAAACAATGGTTGCATATAGTTATCTGAACGCTGATCAGTACTTGGTCCCTCTGTAAGGATTTCTGCACCTTGATCCGTTCATGGCATAAATTAATTAAAAGTAGAACACTCTGTCAACTTCAAGTGAACATTCACTTCTCATGTTTCTAGTTTAGAATTAAGGATAGGGTTTGAGGTAAGAGAAAGAGTTGATATGTTGTCAGTGTAGAATCACTGCAGTAATCTGTCTTAAAGAATGCCTTGATCGAGACCGAGTATTGTTTCTTTAAACACCAAGGCAGATGATAATCAATGTTGAAAGTTCCCTTGGTTCTGAAGGAGCAGATCCAAAAGTATGCCTTGAAAAAAAAAAAATGCTCCCTGCTCTTATCTGAGAGTTCTTATAATAGCAGCAAAGAGGTTTTACGTGATATTTTGCATTGAATGACATGGTTTTTAGACTCTAGGTTATATCAGCCCTTGAAGGTTTAGATGCTGAAACAAGCAAGAATGCTCCTACATTGAGTTACAAAGGCAAGGAGTGGTACTGGGCTAGTTATCTATCAGACTGATCATCATCAATACTGTTATCTTGTGCATATTCAATCAGCTGGAAAATAATGTAAAAGCCCCAAATCCTTCGCTTCAAACGCGTTTTGAACTGCAACATCGTTAGTTCTTGCGCTGATTATATCATCTACAAATAGCAGAAGGTACACTAATATGAGGCTGTGATGAATAAGGAGGACGGATCAGCATGAGAGCACTGACGTCAAATATGAGATGAACCTCTCATTCCAAGCCCCCACGGTGCCTGCTCAAGAAAAAATAAATCACAGACAAAATTTGGATGCACAGGGTCCTAAATCCAGATTGAGCCATAAAAACTTGCTTCTTAAAGCACTTAATGGAGAAAAGCATTCATCACACTCATTTGATGGAGCTCTGAACCAAACTATGCTGCAAGAGCAAGAAATCGTTCCCATGCTTGCTACTACCACTCATGAGAATGTCATTGATGGTAATCTATGAGAGAGAGAGAGAGAGAGAGAGAGAGAGAGAG
>NC_020496.1:10935499-10956982 GCF_000184155.1 Fragaria vesca subsp. vesca
GTAGTAAGTAGTAGTAGTAGTAGTAGTAGTAGTAGAGAGAGAGAGAGAGAGAGAGAGAGAGAGAGAGAGAGAGGATAATATTAACACAAAATAACTTGAGAAGCAATGCTTGGAGGATTAATATCAATAGAATCTCAGAAAGATTCGAAATGGCCTACGGTATGCTGTAGATCAGCTGAAAGAACATTATTTGTACGTATAGCTTCTGTCAGTGGCGTTGGTAAGCTTAAACATGTGACGGTATCAGATTACTTAGATAATGGAAAGCTCCATAGTTGTAGATTGTGCATCTAAATACTGATCAACCATTAGTGCAGAAGGATATTGAAGATGTATATTCATTGTTGAGCAAGGGGAGACCTCATACCTATGTTACTAGTATCACGTACCATGAAACACATGCTGACTTGCACTGCTGGGAGATGAAGTTGGATTTACTGGACAAGGTGAGGCTGTGACGACCGAGTGATATCACGAACACATGGCACAGCTGAGGGTTTGGGGCAGTGAGATGGAGTGGATGAAGTTTATTTGTGTGATTTGGCGGGAATTTATATTCATCACAGATGACATACATGGAGATAATGCGCTTGCCTGAAACAGGATTATTTCAGATACAGCTCTCCAATCCTAGAGGAAACCTATAATAATGGACGTCAGAATCTTGGTTAAGTGGTGTGCATGTGAAGCTTATTAGAGTTGTATGGTTTCTATAATAGATAGCAAATCCAGAAACTCTAGTGTGATCCTAGGAAGGAATGTTGTAAAACACTGAGTTGGGTGATTTCATGGACAGGTTTTGGGAAAGGCATTCTATTTATCAGCTCCACTGATGGAGAGAACGGTAACCTAGTAAATTTTCCCGAGTGACAAAACTCAGTCATTGATTTAGAGGAATTAGAATGAACTGATGACTTAGATGACATGCTTAAGACAATAGTAGTGGAGGAGTGACCCAGTCCCCGGTTCAAAGTGAGCGAGAAACTCAGTGACAAAGTACATTGCTGTTTCTAATGTTATTTTGCTACGAGGCTGACCATTAATAACAATGAAGCCTGAACCAGGAGCATAACCAGTATCTGCAGCACGGTATGTATGTTGACCCTTCTTAACAACACAAACAGGATTTGTAACACTGTAGATGCGTAGACACTCGGTTAAATGTACAGCAGATCACTTTATCAGGATATCCAAATAGGTGACAACAGGATTAGAGGAGTAAGCAGGAATTACGCCAGAA
This sequence comes from Fragaria vesca subsp. vesca, assembly GCF_000184155.1. Taxonomy (NCBI): domain Eukaryota; kingdom Viridiplantae; phylum Streptophyta; class Magnoliopsida; order Rosales; family Rosaceae; genus Fragaria; species Fragaria vesca. The sequence continues at coordinate 10,936,740 of NC_020496.1, forward strand.
TTGCTAACAGTAGAAGTACTAGGATAGCTTGTGAATAACAGCAGTAGTGCGTAGGAGTGGATGCTATATGCATTATAACCAGGAGTAACACTACTAAAAAGTTGCAGAAGAGCGTACAAATCCAGAGTTCAATTGCGAAAAGGTACAACACACCCTAATGAGTTATGTGATATGCATACATTCAATTCGTCGCTGCCACATGTGTGACTAACAATCTTGAGCTGCTGGTGATGATTCAGTGTATTGTGATTCATCACTAGACAATGTAGCCTTGTCACAACATGTATTTAACACTATAGGCCACATGTTTATGTCTAAGTATGTATAAGCACTTTAGGTATCAAGTCTTGCACTTCCTTGAATCAAGTTGCAAGTGTTCTGTGTCGGCTATGAATCCTTCTGTTGGTTCCGTAGATGGTTTCTTTGTTTCTTTTATTCTTCTTTCTGATATATTTTTTTTTTTGCTAAATTCTTGAATAAAATGTTGGATATCAAATCAACCCTGAATGTGCCTTCCACCTCCAAAGAGGAGTTAATATAGATTCTATGGTCCCATACTCCCATTAGCTTCATGTTACTGAGGCAAGAAAGTTTGAGTTGTAGAGATTAATAGCTGATCCATTTCGTTCTTTGTTAAACTTTTTGAAAGTTAAGGCCTATATTGTACACCGAAACCAACAATCAATGACAACAATTGGCAATATCTGAAGAGCAAATCCTGAAATGTTGTTCTTGCTGAAGTTATGTAGTCTGAGTTTTTGCATCTATTAACTCCCATTTGAGTTCACATGCATGAAATTGACTCGTTTATCAATTAGTAAGAAGTGACAAATGGAAATGGAATCTCTTTTGCACTGATTGATGTCTGATATAGAATGATTCTGCTGAGACTCATCAGATCCATTGTTATGCACATACTCCAGAAAATCTGATTACTATATCTTTTTCCTTTCAGTACTTGTTAAATAATAGTCAATTTTGCATGGTACTACTTGGGTAGCTTTTCATCTGAAGGCCAAGGCCACTATTCCATCCACCCTTCAATTCTCAACTGCCTCTCAAGGTTGGATAGGAAGTTATTAACCTTTTTATGTAGGATCTTATGAGCTAATGTTAACTGTACTAAAAATATTGAGTTGTAAGCTGTGACATCCTTCTTTGACTCAATTTCCAATGTGACTGCATCCAAAGTAGAATGGTCTTTTGGCGTGTTGTCGGACCCTAAAAGTCTGCAGCCATTGTGTGGCGTAGTAAACTGCTTGGTGGTTGGAATTTATAACAAAAATTGTGTTATTAGCCTGAGGGAGATGTACATTACTATATTGGAAGATGTTCATTGATGTTCTGAGTAAGTTCTGGTGTAATGAACGATAGATAGTCATGAAAGTCTGCAAAAAATTGTTAAGACCCTGTAATATGAAATGATCGATGATGATAGGTAGGTCATTCAGCAAAGTTCGTTTAATCTTACTCGAACAAGTATGTTAGTACTATTCCATCTGGGTGGCTGAATCATGTTCAGAAACAAGTGGTGATTGTTTATTGAAATTGGACTTCTTGCTGATTATGTCTGGAATAAAACATCTAATATGGCTGCTTTATATTTAGCTGCTTTAGCATGTTTAGCTATCTTTCATGTAAATATTCATCTCTATGAGATAAGGGCTTTTAGTTTTTATGATTAATTCTTCTCTTCTTCGATTTGCAAGGGTTGCAAGGTTTCATCAAGAGAAACAATTGCTCTATTCTGAAATCAGATGTTTGTATGATGAACAAGAAATCAAAGTTGAAAGAATAGTAATGCTGGAACAGATGAGCTGGAACTCCAATCCTATACATAACCGAGTCATTTTGCTGTAATATGAGTAAGGATATAGTCTTTGAAATCAACTTTATTCTTTTTCTGTACAAGTTATATATTCTTTTTTGATGACCGTATCATATTAAGCTCTCTTTTGTTTGTATGTCTTTGCCCTTTCTCTTGACCCTTTTTGTAGACTACATCATTTTAGGTACTCCCCACTTCAAATTTATCCAAATTTCCTCATGTTTGGGTTTCTACTTTATCATGAAAAAGAGAAAAAGGGAAAATTCATTTATGATGTTCTACCAATACCTGTTTCACAAGAAAACTAAAATTGCTTCAAATCAGAGGTAAAGGAAAGCAACCTGATAGATAGATCTTTCTTGTGGGTCATTTAGGTTTCTGTTTTTAGTTGTTTTCTTCAATTGATGTTAAAGGGGGGCATGTGGAATATAGAACCAAAGAAAGAACTAGAGTAGGAACACCAAAAACCAAATTAATATGTACTATTTTTCATTTGTTTTAGAATAATCATGTGATTGCTGCAAAATATCTACCTTTCCAAACTACCATGCAGAAAGGAACTGTAGTGAAACTGAACAATAAAATTATGCTTTGATGATTTGAATTGTAGATGAATATAATCATAACCCATATGGCACCAAAACTTTAATTATAGATAGTGATGGACCCTAATGGTGCTACTGACATTTTTTTTCTTATTTTTTTTTTTTATATTTCTTGTAGATTAATCATTAATGTCAGGAACTTCAGTTATCATCAAGATTCTATTATGCCCAACCTAAGGTCAAAGGGTAGTCAATGAACATAAAATGAACTAAAAATGAAAAATCGCAAGCCCAAATTATGAATTGTCATTGTGCTCTTTTTAGCAACAATCTGAAGCATACAAGATTAATTCCTTACATAAAAAATCACTAAGATAACATACGTATATATGTTATGAAAGTTTAACATTGTCGTTGAGTAAGGGCAGGCTTACAATCCTTCCTGACCTGAAGCCATTGATCACTAAACAAGAGCTTCTGCACTGCCCCCGGCGTAGTACTCTCTATGGGGTGAAATTCTGAATTACTTGTGTCGGAGTGGAGGACCTGTGTTCAGAACTTCATATAGAGCCATAGAGGTTGAATAATGAGTTATATCTCGCATAAATCCTCTGGTCCATATCTGATAGGAGTACCTTAATAGTCAAGTAACAGATCTCCTACATTACTGTATTCAGAAACAATAAAGCTAAAGTCTACAGGAATACAGTTCCATAACGACTCCAGTTACTTTCTCCGTGGGCTAATAGTTGTAACATGAATAAACATATGATCAAGTCCACATGCCATCTTACACTGAATAACAATAGTTTGAAATGGTGAGTTTGGACCGAAATGGGGTAGAGACAAGTCTCTTTCTTTCTTTCTTTCTTTGGTTAAAAATCTAAAATTCGTAGAGGAAATAATATATGTGGAATAAGCTGAAAATAGTAGTAGCTGTAAATTATACTCTTACATGACAAATAATACTTTTGCTTTTAAATTATAGGAACGGATCCTGTGATTCGTCCCCATATATTCTCCCCTATATATTTATAACATTAGTAATTTAAAGTGTCAGCATATTAAACAATAAACAATACAATGATGACGGTTCCTTGGAAGTTCTTGAAAATTACTAAAGCTTTCTTGATATTATGATTTTGTATCTTTCTGCATTGCCTGAGCTCTCTCATTATTGGATGTTTCTGTGTTGGTTGAGGATGCCCAAGTTTTAATTGAATTTCTTTTAATTGTAGTCTGTACTAGCTATGAATTCTTGCTTCTGCAGATTGCTCTTATTCTTGTTTTGGAGAATTCTGCAGAAAAAAAATATATACATAATCACTCACTGTTAGCATATGTGAATTTCAGTTTCAGTTTAGGAAAATCAAAAAATGTCTACGGCTTCACTATTAGGTTTATGTTGGAGATTCCGGAAAAGATTACAAGCATCAGGTCAGTAGGGGATAAGTTATATAGCTGTAGACTGGCAGCTGTTTATCAAATTTTGGCAAAAGCCCAATACTTCAAACCAGTAACTAACCGTCTGATATAGATGATTACTATTATCTGAAGATTAATTTCTGTAATTTTGCTAATTGAGTTCTCCAGCTGGATTGTGTGTTGGTGTAGCTGGTCTAACAGTTGGCCTGCTTGAAACCATTGTATTTCTGGAATGGCTAATTCCTCTGTGTTGTTTTAAATCAATTAAACATAATCATAAACCAGTAATAACTTTTCTTTAATGAAATACAGAAGGGGATATGCTGTAAAAAATACATGCATGCATTCTGATAAATTAAAGTTTTATAGTAAAACTGATCATGATAGTACTTTGTAATAGTTTTCTCTTATAGGTTTTTTCTGTGAAAATCCAAAATGTTCTTATTTAGTTACAGGTTTTATATTCCACAGATGAAGCTGATTAATGATAGCTGCATTATTCATTTAATCTGTGGCCTATCTGATTTCTGGGAAAAGCTTTTGGTCACCTAATCCTTCTGTTTGTGCACACTTGATGATTTAGTTGTGCATAATTACTTAGAAGGGACAACTGAGATGGAAATCAAGTCTGGTTTTCAGTTTTCGTGCCTTCGATGTTATCCTGTGGCATGCCTAGCGATGACTGCCATTGGATTCTTCAGAGACTCATCAATTCTATTTTTAATTACATACTCCAGAAAATTGCCTTGGCATTTATTTCATTTCTGTCAAATGATCTGTTCAATTTTGCATGGTGGCATCTTTTCACCTGAAGGCCAAAGGCCACTGTCCCATCCACTCTTCTATACCTAACTGCCTCTCAAGGTTGGATGGGAAGTCATAATGAACCTTTTATCTGCATGATCTTATAGGATAATGTTAGATCTGCTAAATTATAGTGAGTCCGGCCTCTTGAATCCTTATATGACTCGGTTCCAATGATACTGCGCTCATAATGTGGATGGTCTTTTGATGTATCATAGGGCCTACGATTCTGCTGCCACGAGGATTGCGTGTCGTAGTAGTTTGCTTGATCATATCGAATATATACTTCAAAATCATTTTGTTAGTCTTAAGGGGATGTACATTACTATTTCGGATGATGCTCTGATTTGATGAAACTCTTGTCTGTTGAATGATAATCTTGAAAGCCTAAGAATTATTGTACCTTAAACTACCATTTGATGGCGAGAGGTACCCGATGTAGCTGCCTTTGTTTGATTTTATATTAGTGTAATCAGGTTCATCAGAATTGAGTCATAGAAGGATGCAAAATAACAATTAAATACCATGTTCATCAGAATTGGTGACTTGTTTCACTAATGAATTGAACTTGCTGTTATGGTTGAAAAGTGCTAAAACTTCTTAATGCATGGCTGCTTTACATTTATCATGTCTGCTATCTTAATATCTGATATTATCCTATATGCAATATGAACCAAAGGTTCTGAGTTTTTTTTGGTGACATGGAATTGAATGATTGAAGTACTATGTTTTATTCTTGATCGATTTCCCCTAATTTGAATATAAATTAGTTAAAGATGTTTCAGCAGGAAAGAGACTTCATTTCATTACAATTTGGAACAAGTAAAATAAGACTGAATCATATTGCTGCATAATCTGAATCTGATGCTGTAATCTGTCACTTCCAAAGCCAACCTTCATTACCATATCATTCCAAATTGTTAACTTTCTTCTTTGACAGCCTTTCTCTTTTATTTTTCTCTTTTGTTTGTATAGCTTTATCCCCTTTTCTTTTGAACCCTTTTTAAGCCCACATCATTTCAGGTATTCCCTACTTCAAATTTAACAATTTCTTCAGCTTAATCCTACTTGCTCTATCCTGAACTTGAACAAAAGAAGGAAATTCATATCTATGTTTGAGATAAGTACTTGTTTCGCAAGAAAACTAGAATTGCTTCAAATCAAAGGTGAAGCAAAGTAAGAAAGATAAACAGAAAGAGAGAGATAGCTCTTTCTTGTGGGTCTTTTTGGTTTCTCCTTTTAATTAGTTGCTTTCTCAGTGGATGTTAAAAAGGGATGTATGCAATATAGGACGAAAGGTAGAAACCAAAATCGAACCCCAAAAAACTTAATACTGGTTTCTTTATTTGGTTTATGAAAATCATGTGAACTATATCTACCATTCCAAACTACCAATATTGCAGAGAGGAAAATAGTGTGGTGAAACTGAAAGAATGACATATATAAATTTGGTTATTTGAATTGCAGATAAACTTAATCATAACCCATATGGCACCAAAACTTTAATTATAGATGGTGATGGCTCATAATGGTGCTTCTGACCCTTTGTTTCTTAGTTTTTATTTTCTTATATGATTCTATATAAATTGTCAGGATCTACAATATTCATCAAGATTCTGTTGTGCTCAACCTAAGGTCAAAGGGTGGTTGCTGGAAAAATGCATGGATGAAGTGAAAACGAAAAGTTACAAGCTGTACTGAAGTAAAATGAAAGGTCACAAGCTGCTACTGAAGTGAAATTGAAATGGCTGCAACGGTGTTGTTCCATCTACCTACTTACACCTGCTTGCCTTCAAAAAAATTCAAATAATGTTTTTGGTAGCTTAACCAAAATTATGGAACTGTGGAATTAGGTTATCAGTAAAACTATTCTCCGGTGAACCTCATGTAAAAAACTAAAATAACTACTGCTAAAGCTGTTAGATAACAAGTATTACAACCTAATTGGACTGCAAAATTGTTCCTAGACTTTTGGAGTTTAACCAGGTAAGTAGGTAACACATGTTATGTTCTTCATAACAGCTTGCTTGCTTATAGTTAGTCATGTTGGGATGGTTAATGAACTGTATTTAGATTGAAATGCTTGATTATACTTATACACACCTATGAAAGTATACGGTTAGTGCCTTGAGGTTTGGAGGAAGGGAGCGGTTTTCGGCCAATAGAAAGTCGCCTAGTGGAGATTTGGACAATAATATTGATATTTTGGTCTTATAATTGAGGTTACCTCCTACCTCTTGTTGCTTCCAAATTGGGGTTTTCCCTTGAAAACTATACTTTGGCTTGTTTCTATTAAGAGTTGTAGTTTTGGCATAGCCTTTTTTCTATTAAAGCAAAAGACATCATTTTCATTGTTCCTCCTCTTTATTTTCTAAGAATTATCGACACCGAAAGCAAACATATAAGCCAAAAGAAATCTACTTACTACCATAAAAAATTAATATACAAGAATGAATTAAATCAACATCCTCCTAGTTTTCTTAACAAACATATCACTTTCGAATTTGTATTCGTTTGGATAAATTTGTTCTATATAATCAAAACAAAGACAACAAGCTCGAAGTCCCAATATATATGCTCTAAACTTCTTCTTTACGCGTAAATTCAACGAAATTTTGCTTTCCTTCCATCATTGTCAAATTTTAATTCGATTAGTATCTGATAATCGCATGCATTAATGTAGTTCCCTTCCTTCAATATTGAAGTGAAATTTCATGTTTAAGGACTAAAAGAGTTTCTCCTCCTCATGTGATGTTACTGTTGTCAATTTCCCAGGAAGTCGGTTTTGTGAAACTTGTTAAAGAATTGGAAAGGCTTGGAGGCAAATTCATTAATGGTATAAAGACACAGACAAATAAAACCAATGTGAATAAATAGGGTACCAGAAAGAAAGAAACCTCACACTCACGAGTCACGTACTGGTTGTTCATCATGACTGAACGTTTTGACCTTTTACAATTGGTTAGCTCCAGCTTCTTGTCTTCTTTCTCCCCTGCTTGGCTAACAAGCCGAGCCCCCATTCATTTTCATGTTTTTTTAATTTCTTTTTTATTTTTATCGTTTTGAAAATGAGACGATTTCATTATTATTAATAATAATAATCATTTGTGCTCTCGGTTACTATTGCGTTTGATTAAAAATATAGTCTCAAATGAGGACACAGTTAAAAAGTAGATCTAGATTCACCGTGTGTGTTTCTAAGAAATTAGGTACGTACTCTCAACTATGAGATTTATATAAATGTATCTGGCACAAGTAATAGTAACGAAAAAACTCATCATATCATGAATGAAATCCATATCTGTCACAGGTAGGCCGAAATGTAACTAACCAAGAAAACTCGCCTACAATTTTATAAGCATATTTTGTTAGTGGCACATAAGCCTTATTTTATAGTGGTTCTAAAAAAGAAATATAAGTGGTTCTAAAAAAGGAAATCTCGATAGATATATCGAGAAAATATCGAATGCTGGAAATTTTACCAAAATTTAAATAAAATTGTATATTTGATAAAAATAGACTAAATATTAAATATCATAAATATATAAAAAGTAATATTGGTAGTTGTAAAAAACGGAAATTTCGAAGAAATATCGAGGATATTATGGAGATTTTAGTCTTTTGCCCATACTGACCATGTTTATATATAATTATGGGCAGTACACAAACTCAGTGGGATATTGAATCAAACAACTCTAGTCTCTCCTAATTATATATACTAAATAATGAAAGAATTGTTAGAAACCAAATGGGCAATTTTAGAATTGAATCAAATACATTGTTACATAGAAATTTAATCACAGCCATTTGAATACAAAGCTCCAGTTCTTCAATTTGTTTACGTTCCAACAATCTACTGTGACGGACAAACACAAAGGTTTTGTTTGATTCACAAATTGTAGAGGTTGGGAAGAGAAAGTTGTTCTTTTCCTTTGTTTAGTACGCCTAAAGAAAGGAAAAACTTTACTGTAATATGGGAAAATCAATGGGAAATTGGATCCTCCCATATATCATGGGATTCAATCTCTCTCATATTTTCCTAACATTAATTGCATCTTTCAAATATTAGTTTAATGCATCTTATTACTAAATTATCCCTAAAATTTTTGAATCTTGAATATTTAATATTTTAATACTAAGGATATAATTGGTAAATTAATGTTATTTGTTTTCCTATCCATGCATAAACCAAACGTTAGAAAGGAAAGTAAAACACATTTCCTAGTTACTTTCTCGACGTTCTCAAACACCTCATATGGAAAATAATGGGAAATTTACTTTTCTATATACATAGTAAAGACCAAGGATTCAATTTCCTTTCCATCAACCAAACAAAGCCAAATATTGAAGAATAATTATCTGGAAAAAAATGAGATGTGTATGTAACAGATAGAGTTGTGTGAATAAAATTACTCTATTTGTGTTGGTTAATAAACATAATGATACGTAAAATAATGTTGATAACCATTAAGTCATTAACCAAGCTAGTTTGTATGGAATCCAAAACAAGTCGCTCGAGAGAATATTACAACCATTAGGTCTGTTGCTATATTAAGCAAGCTAGTTTGTATGGAATCCAAAACAAGTTGCTCGAGAGAATATTACAACCATTAGGTCTGTTGCTATCTACATAATATTGATACTTCTCTTGTGGTTAAGAGTCCATACTGAGTTAACTTCCCACGAAATAGTAGTCGACATTTTAATGAGATGGGATTGTGATTCATTTATGTTAATCCATTAAAAAAGAAAAGAAAAGAAAACTTGGCTTGTTAATCCTCAAGCAAATTTAGGGCTAGTTGATGAGTTTGTTTTGGAGCTAGAGTTTGTTTATAAAAGATTTGAGCACCTTTGAAAACAAGGTTCAACCACAACATGTTCCTTTCAAAGATTCCTTTTTGGAATCATTATGCTAAGAATGACACGAGTATTTGTTTGAGGAAAGGGATTTGAGCATTGATATGTTATATGTAAAATATTTTGAAGGACAAATGATTAGCAAATGAAAAGTAGGAGTGTTGATTACAATTTGGGGGATGTGAATTTCACTTCTCTTACCTAATACTTTCATATTGTTTAGAGATGTTAGTGTAATGATCTTTTTTGTTTCTTCATAGAATTGAATGTAATACATACCTTTCAACTTTTATTCTATAGATTGAAATGTTAGATGACATTTATGTCAACTCATATGATAAGAAAAAGAGTAAATTACATAGTAGTATATGACCAAATTTAAAAACATAAAAAACCCACTTTCAACAATTTTTATACAAATTAGGACACAAGCACATACCCAAAACCAGCAGTATCAGGCCCAACCCATATTATATCCAAGAAATGACCAAAATGACCTCACTTTCACGTCCAAATTACGTGCATGCCATTCCTCTCTTCCCAACCCTAAACCCGATCTGATCTCTCTCTCCTCTCTCACTCTCTCTCTCTCCCTCTAGATCAGAGCTCGACACCAACTCTAGATCGGAGCTCAACGCGGCGTCGCCTATGCCGGTGCCTAAAGCACGTTCCAGAACTGGCCGGAGACTTCGTCGGAGTAGGATGCGAGCAAAGCTCACCAATCTATGCCACGACTCCACAGCCGCCTTGGACGGTGGATTCAGAGGTTGCGGTTTGTTCTGATAGCGTCTATGGCAGGCAGAGGACGGTGGATTCAGAGGTTCCGGTAGATTAGATCGAGGAGAAAGAAGGATTCCAAGGCCAACGACGTCGTCGTCCCACTGCCGAAGCTCCAACTCACTACCCGGCTCGAATTGGCACGATCCATTGGCAGAGGAAGGATCGCATCAAAGAGAGGAAAATAATCCGACCGTCGTTGTCGACTAGGTCCGCCGGAGTTGGCCGCAAAAATCGGGTCGGGTCAACGGGTCGGCAGCGGGTCAGGTTAGGGTTAGGGTTTCTGTCGGGAAGAAAAAGGGATGATGGATTGTTGGTGATGATGGTGATGGTGATGATGATCAAAGCTTGTTTGTATGTGTGTGTTTGTCTTTTTCTGATACTGTTGAGATTGGAAGGGTAATTTTCTGCTACTGTTAGAAGGGTAAATTTATAGATGAGTAGTAAAATTTAACAGTAGCAGCTGTGGAGTCGACATGAATAGACAGTAGCAGCTTTGGAGTCAACAATAATAGACAGTAGCATATTCTAAATAGATAGTAGCATGTTTGTTTGGTTTTGGAGAATTTCCAGAAAAAATTGCAATAGCACCGACAGTAGCACCTTTTGATCGGCAGTAGCACCTTTTGATCGGCAGTAGCACCTATTGATCGACAGTAGCACATTTTTGTTGACAGTAGCATATTGCACATTTCTGTCGACAGTAGCAGTAGAATATGTATTGAAGGGTATTCTAGTAAAATTGTAGTGACAGATGTCATGTGTATATTAAATTGTCCTAATTTGTTATTTTTTGTCCTTAACTGTATAAGAAAATATGTAAAGGATGTATTTATAAAATGAAATTTGGTTAGTAACTAATATGTAGTTTACTATAAGAAAAAACTTAATCCCTCTCTTAAAATTTTACGAGCACATACAAGAAAGATATTTTTACTCGGCATTGGAATGGAATACGCATTTTCTTGCTAACCAAACATCGTACAACATCATGCATTAACTGTTGAAAGAAAGTTAAAATACTCAAAGTGCTAATCTATGGTGTCTACCCTATTGAGAGAGACACCAAAATACCATCATTCACCATAATCGCTTACTTCTAATTTTTAAACCAACCCAGATGACTGTTAAATGCGGCACACATCTTCATCTTCTTCTTTTATCCACCTAGGACATTTGTTTTACCCTTGTTTTACATTAAACATCAAATTTTGATCATGTAACAACGAAATTTGTTATACAACATGACTGGATAGTGTGATTGAATACTTCAGCAACGCGACCATGGTAGAATTGCACTACAAAAAATCGAATCAAAACATAGTAGCTTTGTCATTTTAACGTCACATAGATAATTTTCTTAGCATTAAGCATTAAGAAACCCAATAGGAGAAAGGGACCTGAGCCACACGAAGCCGAGCCAAAGCTATCTGTGGAATCTGAAAATACAGTTGAGCTCAACTGCTTCAAGTCAAAGACTCAAAGGTGGTTGAGACTTGAGAGAGTCCCATTCCACGTAGAAGAATATCTAACAGTCAACCCCTACCAGCCTTCTCTCTCTCTCTCTCAAATCCACGACTCAAACAAAACACAGAAACTCTTTCACTCCATTTTTGTTTTTATATCCTTAAATCATCTCTCTCTCTCTCAGACACTTCTTCACCTGCAAACTAGCTAGCCACCATTACTAACCATAAAACAAACCCATTGGTCTCGTCAGCTGTACTACTCAGTCATCTCTCTTAATATAACACATGCACCACGCTTGATTGCCATGGGCGTCGTCGACATGTCCAACAATCCACCAACTTCTCGCACCAAAGACTTCTTCGCCTCCCCTGCTCTCTCCCTCAGCCTCGTACGTTTCTCATCCTTCACATTCTTCAAAACCCTTTTACTATTTCCATGTCTTTATTCTCTTTATTTGGTTTCTTTGTTGTGTCACGGTTTCTTCGCTTGTTTGTTGTGTTTTTCAATCTGGGTTTGGTTTGGATATCTAGGCTGGGATTTTCCGAGATGCCGGGACTCCGGCGGAGACGGCGGCTAATAGGGAGGGGGACGAAGGCGATGAAGGGAGCGTAGGCGGTCGCCGGAGGTCGAGAGAAGACACGGCCGAGATCAGCAGCGAGAACTCGGGCCCGGCGAGGTCGAGATCAGCGGAAGACATTGATTTTGATGCCGAGTTGGGAGAGCAAGATGAGGATGATGGTGATGGAGACAACAAGAACAAGAAGAAGAAGAGGAAAAAGTATCACAGACACACCACTGAGCAAATCCGAGAAATGGAAGCGTGAGTAGTTCTTTAATTTGATTTCCTGTTTTCTATGTTGAATTTGGATTTACCAATGCGTTGATTTTTAGCTTGGAACACTTAATTCTATGAGTTTGTTTTGGCAAACCCGAGTTTAATTTGTTGGAAATTGGGTGAGACTTTGAATGGTGCACATGGTTTTGGAATTGGTCGGTTTTGAGTTGTATCGGTCTCTCTTTTATAAAAATTGCATGCCTCACTAACGCTAAGCATGCAGCTTTTTAAACAATATACTTTATCATGTACTGTGTTTTAGTGCTGCTGCTTGGAAAGATTCAAAGAGTTAGTGACATGATCACTTATAAAGGAAACCAGATTGTTAAGTAGAAGATAATACATAGTGTTTTGATTAGTGGCTTCATTTTTTGCTATTTGTTCTCATGTGTAGCAGTTAGCTACAGAAAAGAATACAATTGAAAAGACTGATCAGAATCCTGATGAATGTGACTGGTTTTGACCATATGTTATTAATTTCATTGTAAATGTTTGCAGGCTGTTCAAGGAGTCACCCCATCCAGATGAGAAGCAAAGACAGCAGCTGAGCAAGCAGCTAGGCCTTGCTCCAAGGCAAGTCAAGTTTTGGTTCCAAAATCGCCGTACCCAAATCAAGGTAATTTTCTGTTTCAATTCTCTTAGTTTTACGTCAAATTGTGAAAACTGTACTGAAGATGTAATATTGGTGTTTATAGGCTATTCAAGAGCGCCATGAAAACTCATTGTTGAAAGGAGAAATGGAGAAACTCCGAGATGAGAATAAGGCAATGAGGGAGCAAATTAACAAATCTTGTTGCCCCAACTGTGGCAGTGCCACCACTAGCAGAGATGCCACCTTGACTACCGAGGAGCAACAACTCCGAATTGAAAATGCCAGGCTCAAATCCGAGGTAATTATGTGTACAAGAGCACACCTGATCAATGCTTCTGTAGATTGAGTAATGTAACGAGTCTTATATCCAGAGTTTGAAGTAATGCGGTACACGAACTTTATGTAGGTTGAAAAACTCCGAGCTGCTCTAGTAAAATACCCTCTTGGGACATCCTCTCCTTCCAGTTCTACTGGGCAGGACCAGGAGAACAGAAGCTCATTGGACTTCTACACCGGTATTTTTGGTCTTGAGAAGTCTAGGATTATGGAGATAGTTAACCAAGCAATGGAGGAGCTTCAAAAGATGGCTACAGCTGGAGAACCACTCTGGGTCCGAAGTGTTGAGACTGGCCGTGAAATACTTAACTATGATGAGTACATCAAAGAGTTCAACATTGAAGTTCCAGCCACTGGGCGGCCAAAGAGATCCATTGAGGCCTCAAGGGAGACGGGTGTTGTTTTTGTAGATCTCCCAAAACTAGTTCAGAGTTTCATGGATGTGGTAAAGACTAGAACATTTTTCCTACTATTGCCTTGTAGGTATAGAACCTAAGCTAATCTTATGTTTATTTTTGTTGTAGAATCAATGGAAGGAAATGTTTCCATCTATTATCTCAAAGGCTGCCACTGTTGATGTTATTAACAATGGCGAAGGAGACAATAGAAATGGTGCTGTACAATTGGTAAGCATTTTGTAGTTTTGTTTCTCCAAAGTACTTGCAACTAAAGATGTAGAAACTATCGCTTTCGATAAAAGAAAACTCAAAGTTGAGTTTGACTGCAGATGTTTGCAGAGCTGCAAATGCTTACACCTTTAGTGCCCACCAGAGAAGTTTACTTCGTTAGATGTAGCAAGCAACTGAGTGCTGAACAGTGGGCTGTCGTTGATGTTTCCATTGACAAAGTTGAAGATAACATTGATGCATCCTTGGTGAAATGCAGAAAACGTCCCTCGGGTTGCATCATTGAAGACAAATCAAACGGCCATTGCAAGGTATGCAGATGTATTATACAAATTTGATCCAACCATTTATAATCTTAATGCATATTGATTAGTTTAAAAACAAGGGACGAAAAACTATACAAGCTGAGTTTGACTAGGGAATCGAAAGCTACTCAAAAAGAAATCAGAAACACAGAGAGAAGATAATGAAGGTATCATGCATACATTTCATATTTTGCTAACAAGGTTTATAATGATTTATGGTTTACAGGTAATCTGGGTGGAGCACTTAGAGTGCCAGAAAAGCACAGTTCAGACCATGTACCGGAGTATTGTCAACAGTGGTCTGGCTTTTGGGGCAAGACATTGGGTAGCGACGCTGCAACTCCAATGCGAAAGGCTTGTTTTCTTCATGGCAACCAATGTTCCAATGAAGGATTCAACTGGTACGCCTACTTAAATAAGCTTCAGATATACATATTGCCTCATTTTAGATGAAATATACTGATAATTACTGCATATCAGGAGTAGCCACCTTGGCTGGGAGAAAAAGCATTTTGAAAATGGCACAAAGAATGACATCAAGTTTTTGTCGCGCAATTGGTGCATCAAGCTATCATACCTGGACCAAGATCACTAGCAAAACAGGTGATGACATTAGGATTGCCTCCAGGAAGAACTTGAACGATCCAGGAGAACCTATTGGTGTGATCTTATGTGCAGTTTCTTCAGTATGGTTGCCTGTCTCTCCTTTCACCCTCTTTGATTTTTTGAGAGACGAGACTCGCAGGAACGAGGTTTGTATTAAGAACCTTGTCTACCCTACAATTCTGCCAACTCTGCTAATCAATAATCCTGTTACTAGTACTATATTAGGATCTGACATTTTTTGTTCTTCAATTGTTAGTGGGACATTATGTTAAATGGGGGTCCAGCACAAACAATTGCAAACCTATCCAAAGGACAAGATCGTGGCAATGCTGTTACTATTCAAGTGAGCTCTCTTTCTTTATACATTATATGAATTAGCCTCATTCCTAATGCAAAATGGTCATAAAATTTTCTAATATAGCCATGCATTTCAATCTTCCAGACAATGAAATCAAAAGAAAACAGCATGTGGATTCTACAAGATAGCTGCATAAATGCTTACGAGTCCATGGTGGTATATGCTCCGGTGGATATCACGGGCATGCAATCTGTGATGACAGGATGTGACTCAAGCAACATGGCAGTATTGTCTTCAGGGTTCTCTATTCTTCCAGATGGGTTGGAATCAAGGCCTATGGTTATCACTTCGAGGCAAGAAGACCGAGGCAGTGACAGTGAAGGAGGAACTTTGCTGACCGTAGCATTTCAAGTGTTGACTAATACCTCTCCTACTGCCAAACTAACAATGGAGTCTGTGGAGTCTGCCAACACTCTTATATCATGTACTTTGAGAAATATTAAGACGAGCTTGCAGTGCGAGGATGGCTGACCAGCTCAACTTTATTAAATAGCTAGGAATAGGTAGCTGAAACACAGGTTCTCATTTTTGACTGGATTATCAGTGGTTTTAGCTGATCAGGATTTGCAGTTTGTTTCATTCATTTTTGGTCAGAATGGTGGACTAGGCTTGTAAGAAAGTCTACAGCAATGTTCTGGCAAGAAGAACTTATTCACAATCTTTATAGCTATATAATTTTACTAGTTTCCTTGTATATAACTCTATCAATTATTATTTTCTTGATCAATTGTTAATTTTATTGCTACCTGTTTGTTACCATTCGATGTTCAGATAAACATAAAGCCACCACTTTTAGCATCAAAAGCGTCTTCAGTGTATGAATTGTGACCAGCAACATTCGAGGCGTTTGTAGCTACAAAAGCAAATATACACATCCTTTTCCAGATAAGTTCTTTTAAGTTGGAAGGGTTTAAATTAAAACAATATATACTCGCACCTATTTCAGTCTATCATCAAACCAAAAATAATCCAATTTTGGTTCCCAAGTTCCATGACCCCGCTGCCAAATTACAGTTTTATCATATAGATTGGTAGTGGAACTCAAATGTGGTGGAAACATCACACTCTGGGAAAGGTCCCAAACTCTCAGCAGGAATCTTTCTAACTTAACAAGAGTGCTTTTTGAACAAGCTCATGGTAACTCGTGCACCAACAAGAATTCAATGGTAAAATTGTAGAACCATTCAAAAGCAATATTCCTTCCAGTTAAGAAAGCCAAAGACTGATAAGTTCTTATTGGAAAATTGTGATTCTTAGCAAACAACTGTTCAGCAATTCCTCCTAACAGCGAATGGCATCAAGATAAATTCCAAACATAAGTTGCTCATGCCAAAAGTGCAGTCTGGTGGCATTACTTTGTTTATCAAAACTCAAAACTTGCAGCTAGTGATAAAGTTAAGGTTCTTTTACTTTCAGGAGCATATATCTCCAATTACATCTCCAGCTCCATAGAATACAATACTCAACCTACAAAAGTAGCACATTTTCACATAACTTCAGCAAGCAAGCAACAGCCTATTATAGTTTTCTAGTGAATTCAACCCACAATGACCACATTTAGGCCTTCTTTAGTTCAATTTCAACAACGTGTCACTCCACTTTTGTATCTATCAGACCAGATTCATTTCAAAGGCCAACAGTTTCACTTCTTCAAGCACTTATCACTACCTCCATTGGCCATCCAACAAATCTCCAATGTGAAACCTAAATAGATTCCTAATTTCAAACACTGACACAGGAGTTTCTAATGGCATATTGTGATCACTATCAAACAACAGTTCTCCACTTCCTCCTAACAAAACACGAGATGATCAACTCGCAGCATTAGATTATATTGCTCATTAGTATCAATTATTAACCAATGGCAATAGTCTTTTATAGTTTTCCAGAGTATTTAACACACTTGATCACATTTAGGCTTCATTCGTTCAATTGTCCACTCTAGAATTCACTAATCCGATTTCATTCAAAAAAGCACTGCTGTCACTACCCCAATAAGCAATGCATCAAATCTCAATCAAACCCAAAAATGCCTACCATTTAGACTAAAGGCATAAACAAATTCGCATAACCCATCAAAACTACACCCATTTCAAGCACGAAAACAGCTCAAGCATTGCATTACTTTCCACCAAATTACACTAAATCCATAACATCATCACGAACACTAAGCACAGTTTCATTTCCAAAAATCACAAAACCAACAATGAAACAAACAACATGGGGACCTCACTCTAAACCTGCTGAGACTCCAAAGGAATCCCCAGCTCGCTCGTGCCCTCTTCCTCCTTCTTCTTCACATTCTTGGGCGGAAGCGGCACGGCAATGAAAGTCTTGGTCTTGCTGATGGGTCTGCTCTTCTCAAGCTGCACCACGTCACCCACCTGGAACTGGTTATTCTCGTCATGGGCCTGGTACTTCTTCTTCTTCCTCACCCTCCTCTTGTATTTTGGGTGGGGGGCTAAGCGAGTGACCTCCACGGCGACGGTCTTGTCGTTGGTGGAGCAGACGACTCGGCCCTGGAGGTACTTGAGGGCCTTGATGGGTTGGAGGGAAGTGTGGCGGAGTGGAGTTGGGAAGGAGAGAGAGGAAGTGGGTTTGGAGAGGAAGGAGAGAGGCGTTGAGCCATGGAGGAATTGGGTGGAGAGCTTGGTGGGGGAGAAGGGGAGGAGTGAAGCTGTGAGTGACATTGTGATGAATGAGTCTTTGGGATTTTTGGGTGGAAAAGGGATGAAAGGATAAGAGAAATTGGGATGAGGTGAGGGGTCTCTCTATCCCTTTGGATTGGCATTTTTAGGAATATTTATACTTAAAAAAAAAGAAAAAAAAAAGAAGAATATTTACATGAATTTCCGAGTTTATATGGTGTGTCTATGCATATTATGACATGAAACATCTGTTTTTTTTTTTTAATAGAGGACGTTACTTCATTGATGAACGGAAAGTAAAAGTACAACATAAAACACGATCCGTCCTCTTAGGCTTGAAATAATTGAACCATGCTAAAACAACTCAAAAAAGTTTAGACCTAAAACCTAAGAGTATTTGCACCGGATGACTGATTGGTTGGCTGATTTGCTAATATCAATCATTTCATCAATGCATCGGGGACTTATTGGCCGACTAATTTGTATGGCCCGCACGAATAGTAACTGTCTAGGCAATTGAGTTATTGATTCTTGCCTATGGTTTTGCCCGACCAATTTGGTGGGTGCCACAACTGCTGCCACAAGGAGAAGGTATTTATAAGCCATGTGTTGTGCAACGGTAGTTTAATTATGGGACAATGCCCACTAGCTCTAATTTTAAGAATTTTATTCCTGCTAACATAATCAAGATTTAAAATTCCCAAGCCAACTTAAATAGCAGAAAGACAATTATACCTTTAATGAATTAAATAAACTACAATAAACTATTATAAGAGCAGAAATACAATTATACCCTTAATGAATTAAATAACTACAATAGAACATTATAAGAGTTTTTATAACCGGATTCTCACGACCAATGACGTTGACCGGACTCCGGCAATCTTTGACCAGGCTCCGAGGACCGTTAACCGGACTCCGAGGGCCGATGACTGGACTCCGGGGACCGTTGACCGGGCTTTAGGGACCGTTGTCCGGACTTTCGGGGGCCTTTGACCGGACTCCGGCGACCGTTGACGGGGCTCCGGGGACCGTTGTGCTTTAGTCACTTATAACAGGTCCCTATTGAGGGCAATATGACCACCTATTGGGGCAGTAGGACCACCTACTGAGGGCAGTAGGACCTCCTATTAGGGTTAGTAAGACCTCTCCTACTAGGGTCAGTAGGACCTCCTGTTGGGGGTAGTAGGATCTTCTACTGGGGACAGTATGACCCTTGAACTTAACTGTGTGCTTCAGTCACTTATAATAGGTCTCTATTGGGAGCAGTATGACCACCTATTGGAGGTAGTATGATCTCTTATTAGGGACAGTAAGACTCTTGAACTTAACTGTGTGCTTCAGTCACTTATAACAGGTCTCTATTGAGGGTAGTATGATCGCCTATTGAGGTCAGTAAGACCTCCAAATCAATCAAAGACATCCAATCCCTTCAATAACAAGTACCTAAAAAGAGAACTAACACAAATTCTTAGCACATGATCTTAGTTTCACAATTCATAAACTATTATCATAAACAAAGATTTTTTTTTCAATATTTGAAATTAGTTGGATGAAATCAAAGATGCAAAAATTGATAAGAAGATGGTTCGTTGACCATAGTGGAAAAATATGAAATCACATAAGTAAATGAGTAAACAATGAATATGTTATCATCATCAACATCCGTTGTGTGTGTGGGGATAATTATGGAACCCAACAAGGATTCATATAGAAAAACCCAACTGATTCAATTCTCACTCTTCACTAATCAAGAAAAGAAGACCCAATAGTAGTCGATAGAGAATGCCTTTTTTTTTTTTGAGAATGATAGAGAAGGCCTTGAGTTTACGACTTCTACACCAAATTGTACCATGCTTGCGTGGTTTTGAAGATGAGTGAACGAGAATAATGGCCAGTATCCAACTGAAACCCATTACCAAATTCGTCAACAAACCCCGACTAAGAAACCAAACTCCGTTGCGAAATCCATCAAGGTTTAACCCGATTCCCGACCCCAATTCCTTCTTCTACCTTTCCCGATTTTGTTGTTTGGATTGACAGCGCTTGGTTCAGACGTCGTCGGAGGTTAGCTGGTTCAGATCTCGTCACAGGGCTTGAATCAGACGTCATCAGAGGCAGCTGTCTCGTCGGTAGCAGGCTGGAGAGAGAGAGAGAGAGAGAGAGAGAGAGAGAGAGAGAGAGAGAGAGAGAGAGAGAGAGAGAGAGAGTAGTAGTAGTAGTAGTATATA
>NC_020496.1:10957002-10965698 GCF_000184155.1 Fragaria vesca subsp. vesca
AGAGAGAGAGAGAGACGTGAGCAGATCTAGATTTAGATATGAAATATGAAAGTTTGGAGAGGAGATAGGAAATTTGAGGGAGAGGTATTTTAGACAACAAAAATACGGAAAACCTGAAAACTTTGTTAGTGAAAATATGTCTTTTAAGAGTGTTTGGGTTTATGAAAATTTTGGAATCTTATTTTGTTAGTAGAAAAAAATCCTCAGATTTAGGGTTAGTGAGAATTTTCTTTTTAATTATAGCTGTTTGATTGATATCTAACGGCTATGATTAAATTACAACGATAATTCTTTTTTTTTTGAAAAATAAAATAATTATAAAAATTTCTATTCATACCTCCAAAAATGGCAATTTGGACCTCCTTAACATTTTTGTAACTTTAGAAATCCATTTTTACTCTTGATTTATAGAATTAATTAAGACAAAAAAAAATTCAACTCATTTGCACATATTTTTTTCCAGGGTTTGTTCACTTGCATCTTTTTTGTTGTCAAAAGAATTAAGATCTGAAATGCTGAAATACTATCTGGTTCTTGATCGATCTGGTTATACCTTTCCTATTTATAATGGTAACAACAAAAAGTGGGTCGATGATCCCAAATTTAATTTCATGTTTATCAGGTAATAAAACCCATCGAGTTAAACTCTGGTGGGTTCTTGATCAGATCAGAATGTGATTTACAGGTGCGTTAAATCTTGAAACAATCTCAAATGAATCAATCTTGACTGATTCCATTATTTTTCTTGCTTTGATGCAGTGAAGCAGAGACCACTTCCTTCTTCCTCTGCCTTGATCAAGGTTAGTACTAGTCCCATGTTCCGGTTTGATTTCCTTTCGTTGTTCTGATACAGTAAGAGTCAAAACTTGTTATCAAGGCTTATGATCCAGGAACTTAAACTTGTTTTCAACCTAAACTGAAGTCCCAGTTTTATTTGTGTGTGATACAGAACAGTAGGTACGAATGAATAGATTCCCATTTTCTTCACTTTTCTATTTATGCTCAATTCCCATACTTTGTCCAGTAGGGTATAAATAATTTGAAGAAGATTAAGTAGAAAGAAAAGGACCAACATGAAACCATCAGTCCAAACAAAACAGAGGCCAGACAACAGTAATCAGAGGCCTAACTGTGAACTTAATTTATGATGCATCAGAAAAAAATTGTATGAAGATAAGTTGTGAACTCCCAAGCTAGCTAATCAGATCAATACTTTGAAGGCTTTGAAGGCTAGCTATTATGTGAAACGAAAGCAGAAGATGAAGAAAAACAAAGAAAAAAAATTTAATTTAATTTACCCCACTGTGGTTTAGAGGTGAATTCATGTTAGTTCCTAAACTTTCAATTTCATCAGATTACTCCCAAGCTCTTGTTTTTTTGTCTGCCGTCTCCTATCACTCATGCTCCATCCAATTGGGACATTGAAATTGATGAGGTCTGATGATGTTTGAGGGTTGAGAAGCTAAATTACCAGAAAAACAAGAGCTCAGGGGGTAAACTGATGAAATTAAAAGTTTAGGGACTAACATGAATTCACCTCTAAATCACAATGGAGTAAACTGAATTTAATTCAAGAAAGAAAGTGCAGAGGACTTTGAAGGCTACATTGTGCAATCTTCATTAAGCGAGAAGTGAAAGTTACAAGAGTGCATATAGATATAAGTTGAAATAATGAAATTTCAGAACTATCACTTCTCTAATATACTCCCACACTGCAAACAAGAAATGCCTCAAAACTTAAAACCATTTCAAAAATCCATCAAAAGTAATCAATTTAACTTTAGAATTAAATTCAGTTTACCCCATAAATCTTTGGTGCCAAAATCAGTTCAGTCCTGTAACTTTTTTTTTTTTTAAATTCAGTTCGCTCCTTCAACTTTCGTAAACACATCAGTCAGTCCAATTTTTAAATCAGTTCGTCTCTTCAACTTTTGTAAACACATCAGCTCGAAACACAAACCTAAGAAAGAAATACATTATAACGAGATCTTGTAGCACTTACCAATGAGGCCCTATTGATTAGAATGACAGAAGAAATCAATTATAGACACTAATATAATTAGATCTGCTATTCATTGACAAGCTTGGGATTTGCGATCCCAAGTAATATCGGTATAACATAATGCGTAAGGACAACATGATGTTAGCCCCAATACTGCTCTAAAAAGGAAGAGATAAGGACTAAGTTCCGAATCCCCTCTGCCGCCTTGTGTTTCTCGGCTGCCTCCTATGCTGAATGTCTCTAGCTACAAACCAGTCATGGTTCTTGTCTGTCCAAAAGTGCCTCCCAACTACTCCAACTATTAGACCAGTAACAACTCCTGGCAGTACCATAAACCAATCTAGCTCAATTTGAAACTCAGAGTCTTCATCTTGTTCAAAGGTTGTTTGAGGTGTTGCTCTCTCGGAATCTTCACATTTCTTTGGCAGAGGTTTTCCACACACACCTGAGTTTCCTTGGTATATTTTCTCATGGAATGTATCAAATTGTTGACCAAGTGGGATAGGACCATAAAGCCGATTGTGGGATACGTTGAAGTGTGCAAGGAATGTCAGTTGTGCTAGATCACTGGGGATCTTTCCTGAGAGCTGATTTTGGAAGAGCCATTAAGTTCCTCAAAGAAGAGGGGACGGGACCAGTGAGAGTGTTGTTGGAAAGACTGAGCAGATTAAGCGCTCTTAGGTTCCCAATGATACCTGGAATCTCTCCTTCAAATCTGTTACTTGAGAAGTCTATGAGCCTCAGAAGATAAGGGGTCTTGAAATACTTCAATTTGACACCTTTGCTGAAAACTGTAATCGTGTAATCATAGTAGACCGAGTCTGAATTCAACCCTTTGAAGTTGACGTGGGATTGGAAGTATTTTCTCTCTTTTGCATCAACAGATTTCATGGAATTCCAGTTCTCTATGTAGTCGGAGGGCAACATACCTTAAAATTCATTGCTAGATAAATCAATGATGGACAGCCCAGAAAACTCTTGAGTACTTGCCGGCTTCTCAATTATGCCATGAAATGCATTGGACCACAAACTGAGAACTTTTCATTGTTGAAGCACTCCTAACCAAGCTGGGAAAGTATCACTGATCTGATTATTTCCCACATTAAGAAACATCAAGTCAGGACAATGGGCAATTGATCTTGGTAGCTTCCTTTGTAGCTGATTATAACTTAAGTCAATCCCTTCTAACCAGCTGCATGTGTTAGAACCCATTCGAGGAATATCCCCGTGAAAAGAATTGTTCCACAGTTTCAATAGCTGAAGAACTCCGAAATTCTCAAAGCATTGGGGAATTATGCCATTCAGGTTGTTGTTAGACAAATCAAGAATAGTTAGGTTCACCGTGTTGTAGAATGTTGCTGGAATTTCTCCTGCATATTCATTGCTTGAAACAGAATATATATGCAGTGTCGACGCTGGAACTGGCAGTGATCCTCGTAACATGTTAGAGTTGAGCTCTAAAGTGATTAACCGAGCCCATGGAAGAATGACTGGATTTCCTTCAAATCCAGTTAAGCAGTTGTGAGAGAGGTTGAGATTCAACAAAGTTTCACTAGTTGAGTTCCACAACCATTTTGGTATTTGGTCCTGAAGATTGTTGTTAGACAGATCAAGTTGCCACAGTCCACTACTATATTTCAAAAATTCTGGAAAATCTGTTAAGTTGCATGAACCCAATCCTAGTTCTTTAAGCTCTGGAGCAGTAAATCCAGTTTTGAAATCCACAGATAACTTCTTGAACGACAAACTAAGTCCCTTCAACTTTTCGAGCTTGGAGAACTCATCCAATACAACAGACCCACTCAAGTTATTTGAGTCGAGGTGTATATATTCAAGATTTCTAAGCTCGAATAGTGACCTGGGAGTTTCTCCTTGCAGATTGTTCGAGTGTATGTCTAAAAAAGTTAACTGGGTCAACTACCCATGGCAAGATGGGATTCGACCAGTTATTTGGTTGAAGCCCAAGTATAACTCTGAAAGTTGTGTCACGTTAGCCAAACAACATGGGAGTTCACCAGTTATTTGATTCATGAGCAAGTATAATTTTGAAAGTTGAGTCAGACTAACCAAAGAACATGGGATTGCAGCAGTTATTTGATTTTCACTCAAGTCTAATTGCTTAAGTTGCGTATGATTAGCCAAAAAATCTGGGAAATCTCCCCTTAAGTTGCTTGAACGAAGGGTCAAGTAGTTAAGTTTGGTTAGCTTTCCAACCCAAGACCAGGAATCAGTAACTTGGCCACTGAAAGTACTCGAGTCGAAAAAAGAAGAAATATCAAGGAAATTTAGCTCGGTAAGGTTGGAAAGTGAAGATGGAACATGGGGATAAAACAGACATTATGCTATGTTCAACACATTTAAGGCACGAAGGTTTTCGATTGAAGCTGGTAGATGACCAGAGAAATGGCTGTGGAAAATATTGAGTACCTTCAAGGGACTGCTCTTGTTAAACGTATCAGGAAAATAGCCTTTTAAATCCTCTTTAGAGCACAAATCAAGTACTTGCAAGTTTGGTAGGTGGAAAATGCCTACTGGGAACTGCCCCTCCAAATTACATGCTCCAAGAACGAGAGATGTCAGAGAAGACGCATTCACCAATGTGCTAGGCACTGTCGAGGATATATCTACCCAACTAAGATGAAGTTGTTTTATGTGGGTTAAGTTCTGAACTAGGCTTCCGAAGTTGGCCATTTTGAGATGAGACTCGTAAGTAGTAGACAGATCAAGGGCAGACAGCTTGGATAGATATGAAATTTCTGATGGGATTTGGCCAGAAAATGAAGACATTGAAAGGTTGAGATAAGTTAGACTAGTAAGAGCATCGCCTAACCTGGATGGTATTTGAGAGAAGCTGAAGTTATTGTCTGAGAGGTCAAGCCTCTGCAACTGAACAATTTGAAAAAGACTGCTGCTGGAGTTGATGGAACCATGAAGATAGCTGCTGGCAAGGTCAAGGCCAACAACATTGTTAGGACCCACCCCGAATTTCACCTTGAAATCCGAGGTAAATCCTGCGGGGTCCACCTTCAAGGAAAATTTACCGAAAATTCAGCATAACCTTCTTTGAAAATGGACTAACTTAACACTTCTATAATCAAACATCTATCCTCATCTCCTGGAGCCTTCCTGCTCTCCAAGTTCATCAAAACTCCCAATAACAATTTTTCTCATCTAACAATTCCACAACCAACAACAAAGACATTTAATAAGCTACTACTGGACTTTCAGCGCATATCTAATGATGAATGAAAACAATGAAAACGAATAAGCGGAAGCAGCCTTTAACTATGCCTCAACTCCATGTACGCTCGTCCTCAAATAACTTAGCCTGCAAACTGGGCATTTATAAACCAAAGGGCCCAGGGGAAAGTAATTTAAAAACGTTAAAGTGAGTGGACGAAAATAAATTCAATAACTTAACAATTATAAAACTTATATACTTTCCCACTTTTTAACTTTTAAAACTTAAAAGCATGCAACTTAAACGTCTTTAAAACTTTAAATCCAAAATCACTTAATAAAGGACAGATCAGCCCCGCTGGTTAGTTAAAACAGAAATCTCATAAGAGGAGATAAACCAGCCCCGTTGGTTAATCAAATATATTATTGAGAAGAATAAAATAGGGGAAGAGTTATCACCATGAAAAAGGAGCCTCCCAGGCTCGGGTCGATGCCTCCCAGGCTATAATAGCGTCTCACGCTAAGCGCTCAACTCACATATGATAAGGACCACTAAATAAAGCTATAATAGCGTCCCGCGCTAAGTGCTCAACTCATATATGATGAGGACCACTAATAAGGCTAGCTAACTAATAAATATAAATACCGATCGGTTGCCTCCCAGGCTATAATAGCGACTCACATATGATGAGGACCGCTAATAAGGTTAGCTAGCATTAATCAAGATAAACGACCCTATAATATGGTGACTAAAACATACGAAGTCTCTAAAATCCATTAAACTTCCCCAATAACAAATGAATGGTACGGTTCCCAACCGTATTTGAAAATCATCATAAGAAATTTTACTAAAACTCAATGACGTGTCTCACACGTCAAAATATTCTCGAAACCATTTTATAGCGAGATTTCAATATCAAATATAAATCATAAATAACAATATCTCCACTCGAAAATACTCGCTAAAATATTCTCAAAGTCAAACTCATTATGCCTTAAATAAACAATTAAATTATGAGGAGAACTACCGACAGTCCCATTTTCGGTAATCATTTATAAAAATCAAAGTCAAGATCGATGTTCCACCAATGATTTCGAGAATTAAAAATAGGAAACTACCGAAAATCCCATTTTCGGAAATCTTATATAAATCTCAAAATCCACCATTAAAACCATTTAATGAAATCCGGAATTTATAAAAATATCCAAACTCAAATATCAAAATAATAATCCGAGCTCAACTCCATAAATCATGACCAACACTTAATAAATGCACCAAACTCAAATAATTTTCAAGCTCATCTCATGAACTGAAAAATTATATTATATGCTCGGAAAATAAAATGATAGATTATAAAATCTTGCATGCATACTTATTTTTAAAACCAAAATGTCCACTCACAAATTTAGGCATAAGCCCAACGATAACCGCAACGCCACTCAAGCGAGGTTCTTTTCGCATCCTGGCACAACAACCATGCTTAGAACCAAACTTCAATTCCAGAAAATAAATACGTGAATTAAAATATCTAACTCTCCTCTGTTTAACCCTCTACTCTTAATAGGGTTAAACTCGCCGGATTCACACCAAACTCCACCACAACCTTAATTCATCAATTCTAACATTCTATAATAAATACCAAGGAAATCCAACGGTCGGATTTTCATTCTAATAACCGGCATTTTCTCCAATCTCCGAAAAATTCCAAACCTAACCAAAACTCATCCAAAAATTCTAAAATATACTTCAATCAACTCCTCTTATTAAAACCATCTGAAAAACATGAAAAACTGCTCTTAAGGGGCGGCGGCGGCGGCGGCGGGCAGCCGTTTTCCGGCGACCTCCAATGCTTCTCAAATTTTCACAGAATATTCCTCTCATCATGCTCAACAACATTCATAACTAGCACTTAGTCCATTTCTAAAGCTAACTAGGGCAATCAAACCAAAACATCCATAAATCCCTAAAACTTCAATTATACATTTCTCTATAACCACAACGAGATAGACTAATTCCTTTTGAGGGATTACTCACCTTGATGAGGGCTACAAGATGAGCCTAAGATTTCGACCTATGGCGGCCGGAGGTGGGATTTCCGGCAAAAAGCTTCCCGGCGTCTCCGGCAGGTTTTCTCCTCTTCCGGCGGGCTAACGGCTGGGGGCTAGGCCGGGTTGGGAGAGGAGGTGGCGGGGGGTCCGGGCAGAGGTGGTCCGGCAGTCCCTGGCGGCCAGACGGCAGCGGACAGAGGCTCTTCTCCGGCGGGTCAAGTTGCACGGGTGAGGGAGGGAGAGAAAGTGACGGTGAGGGAGAGAGGGAGAGAGAGGAAATGAGGGGGAAGGGTTTTGGGCTGCTCCATAGCCGGCCCAGCTATAAACCCAACCAAAAAATAATACCCATTAATAATTACCCCCTTTCTGCAACTCAAAATTTACTCTTTTAATAATAACTTTTTCATGCTAACTCCGATTTTAACACATAGCATGTCTACGAACTCGTATTAACGTCCTCTACAACTTTCATGAAGAAAGTTTCCCCAAATTCCAAATGGAAAAGAAAGTCAACTTTAGGGTACTTAAGGGGTAACCGGTTACTTAACACAGTAAAAGACCAAAATAATACCAAAGTAAATAACCGTAAAATAACTTAAGAACCGGGGCGTGACAAACATGGCCAGAGTCGTCGTTGCATTCAACACCATCCCATGAACAACAGTTGCTTCTCTGAGGATCTACTTCTACGCAACCTTCGGATAAGCAAAGGGATCTTGGGAAGCGGACTTGTCTATGGTGAAACTAGCTTTGAATTGCAACAAGGCAGAGCGCTCATTGTCGTGGCAAAGTGTTTGGGTATGAGCAGAAGAAAAACAGCATGCAGCATTCATGAGCAACAAGAGTATAGAATAATGCACCGAAAAGAAGTCACACCAAGATGATCCAATTCCCTTTCCCATGAAGTAAATATTCTGTTTTCTTAGTATATGCGTATGTAGGTACAATGTTGCCAGAAACGCGGGACGTTCCGGTACG
Source organism: Fragaria vesca subsp. vesca (assembly GCF_000184155.1). NCBI lineage: Eukaryota > Viridiplantae > Streptophyta > Magnoliopsida > Rosales > Rosaceae > Fragaria > Fragaria vesca. The sequence goes on from NC_020496.1 coordinate 10,965,212, forward strand.
GGAACGCGGTACGGGTACGCGGTACGTTAGTCTTTAAGATACGCGGTAATCTAGGATATATTAGCTAATTTTAATTAAAACAAATTAATAAAAATAAGATTATAGAAACAAAATAAATTGAAACCCATACCATAAATTTACCATAAATTTATATACCAAAATATCGATCCCTTATTGATTCACTAGATAAATCACATAACTCATGAAAGACAAACAAGTAAATTAATAGATAAAATAATAAGAAAAACTGTATTTATTTAGTTTTTTAATTATTTTCTGGATAAAGATCAGTTTATATTGAGATGATCATGTCTTGATTTGATTATGTGGATCTTCACACCAACACCGGCATCAAAGAATCGAAGATCACGTTTCAAACAAGTCCAACAACCTCCACCTTCACGTTTCAATCAATTACCCGCAACTCCCATCTCCTCCTGCTAATTCTACACCTGCTCCTTGTGAATTTTGCACACAAATCCTCACT
>NC_020496.1:10965778-10972677 GCF_000184155.1 Fragaria vesca subsp. vesca
TATATATATATATATATATATATATATATATATATATATAGAAAAGGATGTGAGCATTTTTTTATTCACGGATGATACAATTGCCAATCATGCAGTGGTATGTAGAATGCACTATGGTCTGCCATGATTTCTTGCTAAATAGTTAATAAAGTGATATCGTCCTCTACCTTTTTCAAAAGGGCAGAAACCGGTTGAGCAAGTTTCCTCTCCTCTTCTATTTTTACTTCCGTTCTTATTTTTAATCTCTTCAAGAAAAATTTGAAAAATCTATCCTCTATTCATGAATTTGTTTATTTTGACATTTTGCAGCTAAAATCTATCCTCTATACTCGAAGGTAAACAGTAAATTTTCCAATATCATAATTTTGTTTCTTACTAGAGTACAATTGCTTGTTATCTGCAAAGAAACCAAAAAAGAATTGTTAGAGGAATAGAAACAATTGACAATCCTAAAAATTTTAGATCAACACTTGCTAAAGAAGATCTTAATTATTGAGATAATATTTATTTAGTTCAGAGAAAAATCTATAGAAAATATTAGGATTCTCAAAAAAACCCTCGAAGTATATCAATAACCTTTAGATTATCTAAGCATAGGATAAAATAGTGATTAATCTCAAGGAGATTTCACTATATTCGAAGAGATTTCTCTTTATTTGTTTTCTTATCTTGAGTAGATTTCCTTTCCTCGAGTAGATTACTCTGATAGATTTACTGGTATCAGAGCCTAGCCTTTAGCTGACGCTCAAAACGCTCAAAAGAAATCACAAGATGGGAACATGAATTGAACAAATACTAAAAAAGCTTGAATTTCTAGCACAACAAGTTGATGCGAGGCATCAAGAATATCTAGTAGAAATGTCTATACATATAGAATATCTAGAGAGAATTCTAAATATAGTCAATTAGTTGACTAAACTAGAAAGCAAAATAGACTATATTCAATCCCTCCTAGAAGAAAAAGAATAACTATTGGCAAAGATCAATAATAAGATAGAAGAGCTTAACCGGCAGCAGGTAAAAATCTTAGAATATGTTTAAAAGATGGTTAGAGAACATAAAAGGCTAAAAAATGAGAGTCAATCTAAGATAAATATCACAAAACTTCATAGATTCAAAACACTAAAAGTTCCTCAAGTAAATTCTTCACCAAGAACTTTCCTTTTTGAACCAACAATGAGTCTAAGAGTTTTTGGATCCTCAGAACCTCCAAAGCATAAAGATATAAGAGACATGAAGATGATGAGCATCTTTGGAAAGAAGAAAGGAGTATAACTGCTACAGTCCGAAGAATTTGAATACAATGAGATAGAAAGTAATGTCAGGAATTCAGCAATTCCGAAATTCAAATTAAACCAAATTTATGAAAGAGGAAATTTTGATTTGTTGGATAGCCATCAATTCAAAATTTTAGAGTTTACCACTCCAGCAACAATAGGAGAAACATATCTACTCTTAGTAACTCTTGAAGAGGTGGCTAAAGCTCGAAAAATAAATTATAAATTTATGCATATTGGAGCAGTCCAAGTAGACATAAAACTACTTTTTAGAGAATGATTAAATTGTTCAGTTCTATGTGTTTTACAAGACAATAGGCTGATAGATTTTCAGAAAAATTTGCTAGGAACACTTCAAGCATCTCTATGCAATCAAATTGCATTCTTCAACTGCTTCCCAAACTTTTCAACAAGCTGATCGAATGATGCTGCTCAGTGTTTAAAGCTGAGAGTCAAAACAAATGGCACATTTATGAAAAAAGGCATGCAAGAGCTTGCTATAGTTTATAGGATTTACTATAAACTAATGAGCACAATGGTAGAGCCAAGAACCAAGCTATCAAACATCCATGGCCTTACTACTGGATTTCTCACAAATCCAAAAAATCATTCAGAACAGATTCATAAGGTTGCTTGGGACGAAGTAACGGACGAAGTAACATTTCCATTAGTGGAAATTATCTAGCCTTAAAGAGAAGTCAGAAAGTGCGAGGGCGGCTATCTATGAAAAGAGGAGAACATGAGACATCAATCTCAAGTTCGAAGAAAATAGAAGGAGTGATGCAACCCTTGAAAGTCTAAAAAGTGACAACTCCAAATTACTTAGGAGATGCAATACTTCTAGAAAAGGAAGTACTTCTAGAAGTACCAAAATTGTGATAAATGAAGAATCTATTCCAGGAGTGGAAGAGGATTTAGAAGAACTTCATAACGAAATTAACATGTGCTAAAGTCAGAAAAACTTTACGAGCTCTATGATGGGGCAGAAAACTACAAAGATCCAACTCGTCTAGACCAACTAATCGAAGAAATAAAAAATTTTAGTTTTGAAAAAAGAAAGGACAAAGAAAAGTCTTTTCCTACCATGATGTCAAAATGGAAGAAGGAGAAAGCTTCTCAAGATATTCACAGACTACCATTATCAAAATTGGTAGAGATACAAAACTTTCTGAAAGAAAAAGGCTGGCAAGAAAAAAAGACGACAAAAACTCTCAAAGGTTTGTTGTAGAACTAAACATACCAAAAATGCCAATATCACAGCATGATAACTTGCACAACATATGGAAAGTTTGAGTCACAAGACCTAGAAACAGTCTATCAAGCTACTCTTACAGGAATGGCAAAAAAAAATTATCTTGCATGGAAAGAAACCCAAGGGGGTAGAGCATGGCTAGAAAGCATAAAAGATGACAAATCTCCAACAGCCTTTGCTACACCAATCTATGAGCAATTTTGTGGAGATATATCATTTATTGGTAATAAAGCTAGAGAAACAGCCAAAACCAACATATATGCTTTCAAGATATGCAACATGGCATATTTTAAAGGTACTTGAATGAGTTTCAAGATTACTACTGTACCATAAGAGATTTGGAGAATATAGATTTGATATATCTTCTATATAGCAAGCTCCCAGAGCCGTGGAGGACGCTGTAAAAGAAAGCATAGACGTCAAACCTTTAGAACGACTCTTAGTTGGTGGAGTAGCAGAGAGAATCAGAGAGTTGATGTGGAAACAGTGTAAAGCGAACATAAGAGCCAAAGCTGCCAATAAATAGCTCAAAGTAGGGCCGGGCATATAGCCCGAAACTAAAAAAAAATCGGTTGAACCGATCCGAACTGACCGGTGCGGGCTGGGCTTTTTTCCGGTGTCAATTTCTTTTTTAATGGGGCCGATCCTTATATTTTCCGGTCCGGTCCTGGGCCGTTAAGCTAATAAGTTTATAAGGCCCGAAAGCCCGACGAATATGCATATTGGTGATAATATAGAGATATATGTGAATTTGTACTGATATGTATTCAATACAGGTGTCATCAACTATCATCACTCATAATTCAATTATACTCATCATCACTCATCCGTCTCATACTCATTCTTTTCAAAAACAAAAAACAAAACCTCATGTCTCATTCCTCATAAAAAAAAAAAAACAGAACTCATCTGTCTCATCCTAACGCCAACCTACCTCTTTTGCCACTGTTGGTGCATCAAGGATTACAAGAACAAGAATACGTTTTTCCCATCATTCTTAGCATCTCTGTGTCTCAAGTTTCGAATGGGTATGAGTTTCTCTTGACGAACTCCAATTTTGTGTGTGTGTGTGTGTGGGAAAAGAAGAGAATTTTGAAACCCAGAAAAATCGAATCCCTCTATCAAATCACAACACTTTCCCAATTTTATTCAATCTCAATTCAAATTTCCATGTATATTTGTCAATCTCAATTTGAATTTTCATGTTTCTCTCAATTTCAATTCAATCCCTCACAACCATAGATCTTACCCAGTCATACACGATTCAAAATGACTATAGATTTCCAAATCTCCAACACTTGTTTCGGGTAGCTCTTTGTGATTTTTAGATCCTTAGTCCATCAGGTAACTCGTCCTCGAATCTGGATATGATGGGTGATTGAGCTCGTCGCACACGCTTCATCGGAGCTAGATGCGGCAAACTGGAATAAAGCCCGAAAACGGGCAAGACCGGCCTGGTTAATGCCGGTCCGGGCTTTTCCCAGTCCTGAGAATATTTTCGACAAAGACCGGCTCGAGTGTACAGTAGTCGGTCCGGGTTCGGGCTCTGAGAATTAGTTGCCGGTCTGGGACCGTGCCCAGCCCTAGCTCAAAGGAGCTGATAATTTTTGTACTAAACTCCTAGAAGTACCAACCAATTGGGGTTGTGAGGAAGAACACAAAAAGAAGAGAAAAGAAAAGAAATTTCGCAAACGTTTCAGGGGATCCAATTTCAAGAAGAGTGCTAACTACAAAAGAGAGAAGCATAACCCTAAAAAGAGATTTTTCAAAAAAAAAAAATACATCACATGGAAAATCAACTTCTCAGGAGTTTGAAAAGAAGAAAGCATGTAAATGTTGGTTATGCAAAGCAGAAGGACATTATGCCAATGAATGTCCTAAGAAGGAAAAGAGAACTTCAAAAGCTATTTTTAAAGAATATGAAGAGGCCATAGAGATGACCAACATGAAAGGATTCGAGGTAGTTTACTCTGAGGAAGAAGACAACATGTTTGTTTACTCAGCCTCGTCAGAAGAAGACTTTTCAGAAGAATCTAAATCAGATTCAGAAGAAGATTGTAACGCTAGATAGGTTTACCTTCTCGAAGTCAAAAACTACGAATAAAACACTACAGAAGAAATAACTTCTTCTTATAGTGTAAAACCGAGAACATTCACCTGCGATATTTGTCTTTGTCTTTGTCTTGAAAAGGATGGTCTTTCCATATCATGTGAAAAGTCAAGAAAGACCTATCACAAAGAATGCTTCATAGCTGAAGCAAGAAAGAAAACAAAGAATAGTTCAATAAGTCAACTTGTTGAACAAGAATATGAAGATTACTTCTATGAAATAGAAGAAAAAAAACAAATCTCGAGAACAGAGATTCAAAGAATTAAACTTGAAAGAATACAATTTGATAAGACATTACAGGAGGTAATATCATTCGATACAACTTCAGAAGAAGTAGTATCTGTAGATAAACAAGAGAGTACTTAAGAGACTGATACTAAAGAGGTGACCAATATGACAAGAGAAATGATTTGCAAAGAAAAAATGTGCAATCCTTTTATAGAGGTAAAAGAGGATCTTCCACACCAAAACATATGTCAAGTAACGACAGTCTCGACAAGAAGATTCAGTAACTACATGGAATTTGGATTAAAATTTTCAGGATACAAGAAATATCATCTATATGCATTTGTAGATACTGGATCTGAATTTAGCTTAGCAAAGAAGTTTGCTATACCAGAAGAGTATTGGACAACAGATCCGGAAAAAAGTGTCATTGGAAGAACCATAGAGGGAATAGGTCGCAGCAAAATCATGGTGACATTTATAAGCCAAAATTTGATGTGATCTTACAATATAAACAATAGGCTGTAAGAAGAAGTACTTACAAAAGAATAATCTTCAGAAGAAGAAGACGAAGAAGAGATCAATGAAGAAATCAGTTTCGTTCAAGAACATAATCTCAAACATTTTGAAACCAAGCTTGAGAAGCAGAAAAAGCATACCCTTGGTGAGATTAAGGATATACTAGAACAAAACTTTGATATAAACCCCTTGAAGTTTGTATAGATGATACATGACATGTCACATAAGATTAAAGTCATAAATCTTAAGGCCGACAATTTGGGCCATGTCGAAACCAACCAACCGAGTACCAACCTAGTTGGTATACCAGACTCGGTAACAGACTTACTTGGTACGGTATACCGTATTGGTCTTGGTAACATGGTTGATATTTGGTATTGAGATTTTCGTACTATCAGTGTACCGTACCAACCATATATGTGTACTTATACAAAAATACACTCATATCTATTTAGGAAACGAGAATTGAACCTCCAACCTTTTACAAAAAACCGTTGCTCCCAACTACTGAAGCACAATGCGCTTTCATTATGGTACATGCATATTTTATATTTATAACATCCTACATATATAAATAATACAAAATGAAAAGAATTCGTTGCGGAGATGAGACTCGAACTTTAAACCTCCTGCAAACAACTCTCACTCCCAACCACTAAAGCACAAGACGTTATTATTATAATATATGTATTGTTTTATATTTATAACATCCTATAGATATAAATACAATTAAAATATAAAATGTTTAAATTTTGGCAAGAGGTATGTTTCGAAACTATGACTGCTCTGATGGAAAATATGACAACATACCACCAGACAAAAGCTATCATTAATTGCATTATATTTGTGCAAAAATTATATTTATCACTAAACTTGGTAGCTAGAGACCTATTACCAACCGTACCAACCAAATACCAACCGTATCAACTAAGTCGGTATACCAACTTCGGCGGTTGGTTTTAGTAGAGGATTTTGCCTACCAATCATAAGTTGGTTGCTACATGGTATTGGTAAACAAAGTCGGTATTCCTACCAATGCTAGCCCTAATAAATCTTAGGCCCTATTAAGGTCGTCTAGCACTACTCTTTTGTTAATTGCATTGATATTACCAATGCAAATGACTTAATTCAAATGCTTGATGATCTTTCCATCGATGGCCCTCATAAGGCTTCTAAAGCTTCTTATCACCCCATGCAGTAGTTGCTTGTGCTGACTCCCCCCCCCCCCCTCCCTCAAAAAAAACTACAAGCTCCTAGCTGTTTGGCAAGACAGTGACACCTATCATATGGAACCCCCTCCTTATAATCAAGATCAATTTTGATGGCTCAGTTTATCAGCAGAGCGCATCATTGTAACAAAAGTGACGACGGGACATCCATAAAGCAACAACTCGATCTTAAGAACGGTCTGTTAAAAGCAAAAATGAGCATCATTTCACCAAAGTTTGCATTGAAGGAGACTCGTCCCTAGTCATTAACTAGACACATTCACCCATGCACCAATGGGATGTGGAAC
>NC_020496.1:10972697-10989803 GCF_000184155.1 Fragaria vesca subsp. vesca
GAGAGAGAGAGAGAGAATGTGGTTTGTCTTTTCTGGTGCCAAATTGTAATTAACAAAAAACGTTAGTACGAAAAGATAACTTTAAACCGACTAACTGGGACATTAGTACGGAAAGGTAACTTTAAACTGACTAAGTGGTAGCCACGTTATTAATTAAAAGCAGGGATAAAACCATAATTTCCGTAAACATGAACAATGAAGCTCCTCACTGGGAAATAATATATATATAGTAAATTGTGTGACTAGACACCTCAGAATCTCTTGGAGGCTGATTCCGATTATCAACAAAATTGCAAATGCCTTAGCTTGCCAAAGTCACAATTCTCATTATCACACCATGCTATCTTAGGAGACTGACCTTCTACCTAATGTCGGTGTTGCTGTCAATTTCAGCCTCTTTGGTATTAGGTATGTACCCTAACAGTAGAGCTAGGGTGAAAACTCATAGTGAAACCAACGGCGTGTGGGAACGCGATGACAAAAACCGTTGAACACTAAAACCCTCGATTGTCTCTCCCCTCCCCCCCCCCCCCCTACGAACTCCTGGTGCTGCCCTGCCTCAAAAACCATCCCGACCAAAAACCAATTCCAGCCAGTCGACCCGATTCAAAACTACCCATCTCTGAATTTTTCTTCTTTTTCGCCGTCATAGTTGTTCAGGATCCAATTCCCTTATCGCCGGTGATGCTAAACCCAATATCGTCTCGTCGTTGCGGTCCAGCCGACCCTTTTTGAAATGATAGCCAGCGAGCCCAAAATAGCCAACCTGAAACCCACCCAGATCCACCAAAACGGCGTCGTGCGTTGCTGCCGAAGACCACCACCTAGATTCATATCTTCAGTTTGGATGACTAAATTAAGAAAGAAGATAAATTTTGGTTGAACTAATTTTGTTAGACATGAGTAACAGATGGGAAAATTCTTTCTACGTCAATGAATTGAGGCTTTACCTCAGATCACTCTGTCTCAAAGAATTTCTGTGTTTTTGTTTTTTGTTTTTTGTTTTCCAAACCCCTCGTCAAAATATAGAGACTAAGGGCATCTCCAATAAGGGGTTTCAAACCTATACCCATAGTCAAAACCCATAATTTTTAATCTCCAACCATCAAACCCATACCCATATATGAGTTTCCTTCTATCCAATCGACCTAAAATGAGTCGACCTCCAAGGAGGAAAATCATATATCTTGGCGCGGGACCCACGTCTTGCAAGTGCACATGAAGGTAGGAGGAAGCATTGATTTAACGCGCCAGCCTTTGGGTTTCATTCGTACGTGCGAAAAATGATAAAATAATGGGCTGGAAAGTGGGGACGCGCTGTACACGCGTTGGTTGCGTCAGACAAGCGGGTCTAGATCAGAATAACGGATGGCTGAGATTTGGTTTTGTTTAAAATGGAAGGTCCAGATTAGTTAATTCATTTCCAAATAGAATAAATTCATATATAATTAGTGAATTTCTAATCTGTCGGTTTTAAATATTTGATAGATTAAATTCGACGGCTAATAATTAAAATATCACATTTTCAAAGGAAATAACTTTGAAAAATAGGGAAAAAAATTGTTTTTAATTTTAATTAGCTCAGCATATTATTTAAAATTATTATATATGATTTAAATAATATAATTAATTTGTTGTTCAATAATTATATGAAATGATTAAAATTTGGGTATGGGTATGGGGGGAGAGCTTCCAATGAGGACCTTATAATGATGACCAAGTGAGGACTTTCAAATGAATGGTTGGATGATATGCACATGGGAATTATAAAATATCAATTAAAAGTCAAAAGCTTGATTCAACCATTCATTTGAAAGTCCTCACTTGGTCATCATTATAAGGTCCTCATTAGAAGCTCTTCCTGGGTATGAGTTTATATAAATGGTTGAAGATGAAATATGAGTTTAAATAGGTTTAGATGAGTCAAAAAATGAGTTTGGCTATATATGGGTTTTAGGTAAGATTGTTGGAGATGCCTTTAGAGGTTTGTCAAGTAGGAGTGATTGACTCAATATGTGGCTGTGGTGCTGCTATGTCATCAGATTAGTTAAAAGTGAACCTTCACTATGTGGAGGGAAGAATTTTTGCCTCTTTATAGTTTTTTTCACTCGTTTTCCTATAAAAGAAATCATTATTACCCAATTGTTGAGGTTCAAATTAAATATATTTTTTTTAACGAATTACTTTAATAAATAAAACTCTATCAACTATATACGATTCCATGCCATGCATCAGTACGTGAGCTGGCTGATATGAATTATTTTGCAGTGCATCAGGATGATAAGGATGAGGCTCGCTCTTTTCATTAATTGCTAACTTCAGACATGTCGTCAATGTATTGCTGCTCCATTGTTCACAGACTCGAAATCTTGGAAATGAAGTTCGACTCAAAAACAGAAATTTTAGCTTCATTTATGTAATGATTAACACGATTTGTGGCGTGAAATATGGATCCAGTCTAATTAACTAGTGCTAGCCTAGCTGCATGCATCATCTGTTTCAGTACATCTTCACGCTATCAGTTTTGGTGTTCCAATAAGAAGAAACAGATAGGTTAACTGTCCGGCTTGATGAACCAATTAGGTAGCTAGGTCAAAATAGTATGCGTCAGATTTCACTATATATATGCCAGAAATCCAAGTAATTGATCTCATAATTTCATCAACAATAACCATAGAACGAGATTATTTATTTAGTAAACTGGTGGATATCGATCATCAACGATAACCATACTTGATGACATATGTCTTGTAATGTTGGCTACACAATGCCTCTTAAACATGAAGCAAGATTCGATCGCTTTCTATATAAATGGCCACCACAATATGCGAATTTACAGACTTACTGGTCAGTTTCATCGACATAGATCGAGAACGATAAGTTCAGAATAGAAGTTAGGAGAGAGCTAGCTGGAGATCAGTTTGAAACTTTGAATCGATCTAAAATGACGAAAGGGTACCGGTTGGGAGGGATTTCGACGGTTTTGGTTATGTGGACTTTGGGTTTCTTTTATGTAACTCTGTTAGTGGCGACGGATTGGAGCTCCATTTTTATAGAAATAGTTGTTCTAATGCTGAGATGATTGTGAAGGAGCTAATGAAACCGATTATACTCACCGATCCCACCACTTCTGCTGCGCTTCTGAGATTGGCCTTCCACGACTGCCAAGTTGATGTACTCGATCTCCTTCTGTCTCTCATTTCAATCTCGTTCAGTAGAACTTAGAATCATTATTAGTTAATTATCTTTTTGTTTCTACTTTGCAGGGTTGTGATGCTTCAGTTCTTCTCAGGGAAGCTGACGGCAGCTCAAGCATGGAGACAGAATCAGATAAGAACTTTGGGATACGAAAGCTAGAAACGATCGATATGATCAAAACTAGCCTTGAGCAACACTGTCCTCAAACTGTTTCCTGTGCTGATATAATCCAGTTGGCCGCAAGGGAAGCTATATATCTGGTATAGTTCTTCATAGATAGGTACCAGAGAACAGTAAACTAGTTGTTCATGCATGCAGAACAATTAAGCTATGATGTTAAAGCTTAACTATTATATTAACTAAGTAGTCTAAGCTAAACCCTAATTTCTCAATATACTCTGGGTTCTAATGGTTGTCTAAGACACATTATGATTCTGTTTCATACTTAATACCCTATAATCTGTTTGCTTCAATATTTTGTTTGCGAATTGCAGACAGGAGGACCATACATTGAAATCTTGACTGGAAGACGAGACTCTTACTCCGGAAGCCGGGAACTCGAAAGAGCTGATATATAACCAACTCCCATTGGCCAGTATATCTATTGATGACTGTATTCAGATTTTTAGGCAGAAGAACATTAGTTTGGAACAAGGAGTTGCACGTACTCTTAGGTATAGAGCTTTACTTTGCCTCTCATAAAATTAACATGCATTCATTTAAGCCTTTATTTACTTGATCGACTAGTAATTTGTTTGCTTATATATGTAGGAGCTCATACTCTAGGAATAACCCACTGCCGGAACATCAATGAAAGGCTTAGGCCAGCAAGTGATCCAACGTTGTCACTAACCTACTCATTGCCGCTACAAACTATTTGTAGCAATGCTTTACTCTCCGATACAACATTTTCTGCAAATGATGCCACACCAGTCACATTTGACAACCACTATTTCAATGACATCGAAAATGGAAGAGGGCTGCTCAAGATTGACTCTGAGATTGCTAGAGACCCGAGAACGATGCCTTTTGTGATTCAGTATGGGAGAGACATGAAGTTGTTTTTTGATACATTTTCCTCTGCCTTTTTGAAGCACTCAAGCTTGAACGTCTTAGTTGGAGAAGATGGAGAGGTCAGGAGGGATTGCAAATATAGAAACAGCTAGCTAGCTTCAAAACATTTAGTTATTTTGGGATGATCGCTAGCTGTACGTGTACGGCATTTTCTATATATTCAAAGACACCTTATTGTAGGGGACATCCGGGATATGATGTACGTCAACATTTCTAGCTAATTGTTGGCGAAATTATTTGCTACTTCATATTGAAAAATCTCTTTCCAGTTTTCGCTGTTCACTTTTAGATCGAAAAAGGAAAACATGATCACTTCGTGAGTAATTCTGATTTCAAATGATCATTTGTTAATATATAGAGTCAAATCGATCACTTGATCAAATATTGGCCGGAGACAAGCTATGGTACTGAAATGTATATCCTATTTTTATTTTACATATACTTGAACAAAAATTACAATGTTATAAATCAAATTACAACATTGAGAACAAATTTACCAAATTTATTTACACTATTTACATGAAGTTAAACAAAATTACAACTATGAGAATAGTTTGTTTAAAAAGTTATAAAATGGTTATACATTTTATAATTACAATTATTAGAACAAGATTAGAAACAATACGACTTAGCGTTAGCACTTTGACTACAAATATATTATCACATTTGTAAATATAGGTATCACATACGAGTAGGTACCATAAAATTTCCTCAAATATTGTACATTGATTACAAAAACCAATTAACTATTTGCACCATACCAAAAACATCTCATCGATCAAAGAGGTGAAAATTGTGAAGATAATATTAGAAGAAGTATAAATTATAAAACCAATAGATCGAAGAACTACAAATATAATGTTTAATTTCTGGTGTTTTGAATATCAACGAGGATAGGGTTATCCAGCTTACACTCCACATGGCATCTTATAAGTGAAGCCCAATATCCTCCTAATAGAATCCACCATACAGGTGTCAAGCTAAGATCCATGCAAAAGATCAAATCCACCATACTGAAACAGAAAACAAAACTATTACTTAGTCAGATAGAGTGAGTCGACCTCGAATTCGATAAACACCATGGCATCTTTGGCAACCTTGGCAGCTGTTCAACCGGCCACCATCAACGGCCTTGGAGGAAGCTCCCTCTCTAGGACTAAGCTCGTCATCAAGCCCACTCGCCAGACCCTCAGACCCAGAAATGTCAGGTACTGTAAATTACTACGTTTGTATTTCCATGCTGTCATTGCCATGCTGATGAAGAACGAAGCTTTACTTTTCTTCTGTGTTTGAGCTTATTTGTTATGTGCTGTTGTGTAGGAGTGGTGCTGTGGTGGCCAAGTATGGTGACAAAAGTGTCTACTTTGACCTTGAGGACCTGGGCAACACCACTGGAAAATGGGACTTGTACGGCTCAGATGCACCCTCACCTTACAACCCTCTTCAGGTTTTCTTTCTCTTCACTCTCTTATTAGGGTTTTAGAATCATTGCATTATTTGCATAACATATGTGAAAGAGAAAGAACCAAAATCATGAAAAAATTAAAAAAATAAAAAAATAATGCTTTCATTGAGAGTTGAACTCAAGACCTCCCGCTTACTAAACGGGTGCTCTAACCAACTGAGCTATGAAAGCTTTTGTTAGTAGCGCCGGATTTTATTTACTTATTGATCTCACATTTAAGATGTCTGGGTTGATCAAGTGCTTACCGTAGAAATTTCATATTAGTTTTGGGTATGTTATTAGACCAAGATTCATCGTATATTCCTTTGTAGTATTTAGCCAATTAAAAGGCTATGAAATTGTAGAAATGCTAACATATATATGCATATGTAGACTGAAGCTTCAATTATTACAAGTTACTAGACATTGGTTTAGTTTAACTTAATTGTAAACCATATGCGACTGCAGAGCAAGTTCTTTGAGACATTTGCTGCTCCATTCACCAAGAGAGGTCTGCTGCTCAAGTTCTTGATCTTGGGAGGGGCTTCCACCATTGCTTACCTTAGTGCCACTGCCCCAGATGATCTTCTACCCATCAAGAAGGGCCCACAACTTCCCCCAAAGTTGGGACCACGTGGCAAGATCTGATTTTACTTCTCTGGGATTCTCATCTTAATTTGAAACATTTTCAGTGTATGTAATGTAATTTCTTATTCTCTACTTTTGTACTTGTAAAGTTTGTCTGATGTGGGATTAAGACCCTTAATTGATTATCAAGGATATCCTTTCCTGTGCAATCTAGGGAACTCTTTCTGTTCTGCTATTAGATTATTGATTGACTATGATTCTTTAAGGTCATTTGATACCAGATCTAAGGTGTTGGGATTTTAACCCCACGAACGAACCGAGATTCAGAAACAGACACACCCAACAACACTGTAATAAAGCAGAATAACAAACAGGAATAAAAAAAACAGTTGACACGAGATTTAACGTGGTTCGGCAAATTTCCTGCCTACGTCCACCCCAAGATATAGCTCTTCCACTATAAGAATAAAACTAGTACAAGATACATGAGTTAAATCTCATGACCCAAATCCCAAACCCTTGTACACCCTCACTCATAGAATACCCAAGAACACTATATCTCACCTAAGAATTTCCCTCTTAGCACTTTTTTCTCTCTCACTCTCATGCACAACCCACAAGCTCTCTATTGCTTGTCTGATGCTTACTTGATGCAAACTTGCTTGCATGCTTCAAATGGTTTCCATGCAGCCAATTTATAGGCAACATCCATTCATGTGAAAAAGGCCTTTATCTTCCCTCCTATTACAAAAGCGGGAGCACACCATTGAAGACTACCTCTTCACCTTCAATTTCTACAAACATCATAGCTACATATCATAGCTAGCTATTCACCAAGTCAATATTTGTTGCATCACCTTTTGCATGGTTTCTAGTTGCATGAGAATGAACACCAATCTCAACATAAGTTTCTTGATCAATGAAGGAAGAATTTATCATCAGAATATTTTGCACTCTCTCATAGAATTTGGAGCAGAATGCCCCTGCTGGGGACCAAGTAGTCTTCAAAACTATAATTCATTCAGGCTAAAAAGCCATTTCTCTACAGATCAAAGCATATGCAAAATGCTTGACATACACCCCCATTGGATTATCTCATTCGTTCCTATTTACAAAAGGAAGGAACAGAATGAAAGTAGGCAAGTAATCATAGCTCAAAAAATGAACAAACAGGTATGAGTTTTACATTTAGAGGCCAGGAATGTTGGCTCTTTTATGTTTTTCCATATCTGTTGTTTGCTCTTGAATGGTTTTGGTTCTTTCTCCTTTCATCAATTCCTATAAGTTCTGTTAGTGGCGTGCCGTTGGACTTCTCATTCCACCCAATGTGTCTAGATATGACATCTTCTTGTTGGTCACAATGTTGGCTAGTTTCTGTATATGTGGATGCTTGACATCATTTTCATCTGCTGCAGCCTCCTGTCCCTTCTTTGCCTCACTATCACCTTGATCACATCCCCAACCCATGAAATCCGATAGTGTCATTGACGAGGGTGTCTCTGTTCCCCCATTATCATCTTTATGCATGGACCTATCCGGAGAAGTTGAAGGTGATGAGGGAGTTGTTTCTCCTAAACTGTTCTTTTTACTTGCTGCTGACGGATTCTGCACACAATAATCTGCATAGAGTACATCTTCAATTCGAGACAACACAGTGAAGGCCAAGCTCTCTAGGATTCTTGAATAGCTTTCGAGAATAGCCTGCCCGACATCCTATGAAGCCAAGAAATAATCTTTGTTATAGGTTTATAAGCATAACCAAGTATCACATGGGTAATCTAATTGACTACAAACATGTCAAGAAGTCAAAGAAGTTCTTACTCCATTGTATTGAATTTTACTTATGTCCAATGAAGATTGAGGGATCCCAGGGAACCTCTGCTTGAGAAGGAGTAAGATGGTCTCTGCTCTCTCTTCAAAGAGCTCTCTCTTTTCCAAACTCACAGCTGAGCCCCAGCCAGATTTTCCATCTTTTTGGTTCATCTTTCTCTTCCATATGACCATGGAAGCCTCCATTTTGTTTTTTAAGTCTAGAATTTTGTGGTCAGAGGACAAGTCCATGGCACAAAGAAATTGGTCCGGATCAAAGAATTCGACTGTAATACTCCTATAGATTTGGTCACCAAGACTTGCCCTCCCATTCTACATAAACCAAACAAACCAAAACAAATTCAATAGAGAACCTATCAAGGGTCTAGAACTGCATATTGTAGCATTCTAAAGAGACTAGTTCTACTTCCCTCTTTCTTTACCTTGGGAAGGGCTTCAATGTAGTTTTCTGGAATCTCCATTTCTGTTAAAACTTGAGCATTTATGGCCATGGCTGCTTTAAGCACTTGGTTGACACAATCTTTTTGATACTGCAAGAATTTTCTTGCCACTTCTGATAGACCATCTGGTGGAACTTTTGGAGTTGGTAGCCACCATTTGTCATTTCTCTTTCCACTCCCTTTCTCCTTCTCATCAGCATCTTTAGATACATAGAAGAATTCCTGATCGCCTTCGAAGTTATCTAGACAATCCTGATTATGGTAAGCTTCTGTTAGAGAAATATTATCCATGGTAGATTAACCACATATTTACATTGACCACAGGGCATTAAAGGACATACAATAAGCATTGCATCAAGCTTTTTCAGGGCAGGAATGTTCATGAGGAGATCTGTCCGTTGCCGGGTCACCATTATCTATCAAGTCAAAAATCACAGTCTCTTATCAATATGATGTGAGATGTGTTGCACAATGTACGCGTTAGAAGAGATTAGATTGTACCTCCATATTGGATCCATCCTTATTCTTCTGTTGTGAAGCAACAAACTCAACAATGTAATCGGTGACACATAGCAACCAATCTATTTCTTTTCTCCATCTTGCTTTCCTGTCCGGAGACATAGGCTCTAAGCGAGTTTGCTCTCCAAAAACAGAAGCTGAATTGCAGATGGAACAGAAATTTACATGAGGGATAATGAATCAGAAACATGTATTTGGTCATTCCAATAGAAAAAAAACGAACAGTATTATATGGCAAAATGCTACCATCTGAGTTCCTTATTTCATTCACAGGACTCTTAAGATTCACATTAAAACTATTTGTACCACATTTACATACCGGCCAGGTTTGTAATGGCATTGGACAATGCCAAAGCTGAAGAAACACCCTTTCCTCCGCCGGACATATCTTCACCCAAAAGCAATTTAGCAAACCTCTCCTTCATCTGTTCTATATCTGAATCAAAATCCAAACACCGAATCACATAAAAACTCGACCATATACAAACCATTTGATCTCAGCTAGGCATTACATGAAACATCATGCTTGCATTGCAACAGTTCATCATCAACTCACCAGATTGCTGCTGCTTTTCTTTGGCTTCTTTGGCAGCCGCGGTGGCTTCCTCCATGGTCAGCCTTGACTTGAGGCCTCTAGGGTTGGACTGAGTAGGCGTCTGAGTTTCATCCCCACCATCGTCATCCTGAAACTCTAATGCTCTTGAAGCCTCAAGGCTCAAGCTCTTGGTATGCCTGCCTGCGGTCTCATGCATCTCCCTGAGATGGTGCAACCTGGTCTTGTGATTCTCTGGATTGTCCTCAATAGCCCGAACCATTTTCAGCCTTTTGAGAAAGACCTTTATAGAATGGACAAGGGAGAACAAGGCATGAGTGCTGTTCAACCTATTGGGATGGGCGGATGGAGACGGATCAATTTTGTCGGCTAAGCTGGAACTCTCTCTGAAGTTTTTCTTGCGTGACAAGGTAAAGAGAGGGGAAGGGTAAAATGATTGAGAAGTTTCCCAATGATCAGGAAAAAGGGTCGTTGTTGTTCTTGTTATTGTTGGAATGGATGTGGGTAGTCGATGATCATTTTCTCGTTTGATTTTTTCTGAAAAAATTAGGGAAAGATGTGTGTTCTTTGGGTTTTGGGGGGATTAGGTTTTCTTTTTTTGATGTCGGATCAGAACGTGGGGTGCATGTTGGATATTTTTTGATGTTGTGGGGGTTTTTGGATGGTGGAGGTTTTGAAATGAGCTTGAATCCCGGAAAGACAGAGGTGCAAATTTCTAAATTTCCAGCCCTCTCTCGCCGAACTGGACGGTTCTGATAGGTCAATACCAGTTCCTCCTTTGGAAGTCATTTCTTTATATATGAGGAGCCAGAGAAATAGACAGAGATCTAGAAAAAGAGAGTGATTTTCTCTTATGATTTTTTGGTCAAGGAAAGATGGAGAATTTAGTTCATCACTAGCTACTTACCCGACAACTTCATGATGGAACTCTCCAAGGTCTGGTACGTCATAGGTTGAGTAGGTTCTGCCTGCTTATACCACATAGTCATTTGGTTTTGAGAGTCGATCAATTCATGAGCATCCCCAGGACATGATAGACACTACCAACCATTTGGTTTTGAGAGTTTAATTCAATGGGTGTTGATGTTGTGCCGCACTGTATGACATGCCTCACAAATTTGATCCGTCCATTACTCATCTACTATTTATTCAAGTAAATTAATTTTATTTTACTTTAAATGGACAGTAATATCCTTATGTTGTTTTGTCTTTTTCTACCTACTACAAACAAACAACTTAAAATGAAGATTTTGGTACTGCTCCAGCTCCTTCTACTCCAATAGGTGATAATAATCTCCTCAAGATGCTTAGTAATCTCCTCAAAATGCTCATCTGCTCTGTTCTTTGTTTATTCACTCACCGATTTTCATCTTTTCATCCTTCCATCATGTTCAAAATGTTGTGAGCCTCTTCCTCATTCAGATTTTCCCAATAGTCATTATCTGTTTCATCTGCTTCCATGGCTACCAACACCTCCAAGCCTTCTCTATGAAGCTGCTTATAAACCTCTTTGGTAGTCTTGCATTTCCTGACATTTGATTCTGGTTGCGGCTTAATCGGTGCTTGCTATAGAGCTTGACATATTTGTCTTGATAATGCAGATTGAGATGGCTATCATTCTAAATCTCATGGTGCACTATTTGGGTTCCTCTATATTTCTGGATGTCTTCTATTGTAGGGTTGCTCTCTAGTATTGGCCCTGCTTCTAGTATAGTATAATCTCCTTTTATGATAGTGATGTTATGTTTTGTTTGATCTGGATAAATGCTACTAGAGAATAATACTAAAGGAATACTATTTACTTCTAAGACATTGCTCTCATTTCCTCTTAGATGTTGAACACATTGCAAAATAATGCTCTTAAGCTCATTTGGAAAAGAATAAATATGATAATTAATCCTGCTGAAAATATATTTTGGTTAGAAATTCATGCTCTATAGTAACACAGGTGTTAGCTGGATTGTTTGATTATCATGCTCAAAGTGCAAAGTCCTATGCTCCATCATATTTATGTTTGCTCCCAAGATTTTATAATTAATAGCTTCATTAGGATGACAATGTAGTGCTTCGCTATGAACATCGAATCCTGGTGCAAGATTCTTTAATAAATGAAAAATGAATTGTTGTATAGCCTGCTGCAGATTATAAAGTTTCCTTTGCTCGTGCTGACAGAAAATTGCTTTAACATCTGGATTTAACATTTGGATGCTGCCTAAAATTATCTCGCATTAAAACTTGCAGAGTATACATGTTCACAAGCTCATTAAAATTAACAGGCCAATTTATATAATCATTCATGTAGTCATCCCAAAGATTTTTTGTCAAGACCCACCCCGAATTTCACCCTGAAACCCGAAGTAAATCCTGCGGGGACCACCTCCAAGGAAAATTTACCGAAAATTCGGCATAACCTTCCTTGAAAATGGACAACCCTTCCTAAAAAAAACACCTGCAAGCACTTCTAAAAGTTCCAACTCCAACCTTAACTCCTGGAGCCTTCGTGCTCCCCACAAATCACAACATCTCCCAATATAGATTCACTAATCTAACAAAGATCCTATAACCAACAACCACATATTCAGAGCAACTCTACTTAAGAGGAGAGGAACTAGAAATAAATAGAAATGAGCGGAAGCTATACTATTGACTATGCCTCTTCTCCATGTACGCTCGGTCTCACTATGCTAACCTGCAACTGGGCATTTATAAAACGAAGAGCCAAGAGGAAAACATTTGAAACCGTTAGAGTGAGTGGACAAAAATAAATTTAAAAAGAAATAAATCTTTATGCTTTCCCGATTTAACTTATGTGGAAAAATACAATTAACAGCATGCAACAAGCTCAAAAGCTTTTAAAAATTTACCGAATTTACCGAAACGTGACTAGCCGCGCTAGTCACCAACACTTCATAAAAATAGAGCCTCTCAGGCTAAAATAAAATATGTATGTATTACACTCGTCATATCCCTTGTATGAATTTTCTTGAAATAACAAAGACAAATAGAAAATTCACACAAGGCTACGACGCTTGCGTCTAACGCTCGCGTCGCACCATAATGGCATTTTACCTCATTATGGTGGAAAAGACGGTGTATAAATATATATACGCGCATATCCCCTATATAAATTATTATATTTATATAGGGCTACGACGATTGCGTCTAACGCTCACATCGCACCATAATGGAATTTGACCTCAGTATGGTGGAAAAGCACGTATAGCTAGCTAGCATTTCTTCATATACATATTATTCTCATAATCATCCAAATATGGATATATATATACATACTCACCGAAAATCTCATTTTCGGTAACTCTTCAAAAATAATAAAAATTGCCAATTGCAAAAGAAGCAATAACTATATGGCTACACCGAAAATCTCATTTCCGGTAACTTTCCAAATAGCGAAGTTAACAAAAATAAAATAAGAGCATTTACTTTCAAAAATAACTTCGCGAAAATAAACAATTCCATAAATTGATATTCAATAAAATCTTTCATTTAAAATGAAATCACCGCATGCTTATAATTTAAAACGAACGTCCACTCACAACTTTAGGCCTAAGCCTGACGTCAATCCGAGGTCTCTCCAATTCGAGCCTCCTCACGTCCTGTTCCAAATATATAATTAATTTCCCACTAAAAATCCAATAATTAAACAAAATGGGCAAAATTAAACGTGAGCCTCCCACACACTCATTATTGCCCAACTTCGCCATTCTTAACTCAAAATGGCTCAAACTTCACCGAACATACCGGCAGCCCTAATTACAACTTCCCCCAGAAAATGACTTAAATC
This sequence comes from Fragaria vesca subsp. vesca, assembly GCF_000184155.1. Taxonomy (NCBI): domain Eukaryota; kingdom Viridiplantae; phylum Streptophyta; class Magnoliopsida; order Rosales; family Rosaceae; genus Fragaria; species Fragaria vesca. The sequence goes on from NC_020496.1 coordinate 10,986,146, forward strand.
CTACGGCCGGATTTTACATTATTCAACCACCAAAAAATACCACACTTCAGAAATTCATAACCCTATCCAAAACTCATCCAAAAATTCCATAATTCACTTCAATAAACACCCCTTAATAATCCAAATTTAAAAACATTAAAATCTCCCAACCGGCGACGGCGCCGGTGCCAGCTCCGCCGGTAGCGGTGGCTAGAGGCCGATTCCGGCGACCTCCAATGCCCACCAAATTTTAACAGCAGCTTCTTCTCCACTCCCTCTACAACTTTCCTAACTAGCACAACCACAAAATTCAAGCCTAGCTAGGGTAATCGAACACAAACACCTAAAAAGCCCTAGGATTTCAACTTCGAATTTCTCTTTACCTTGCTCAAGAAGGAGTGAGCCTTTTGGAGGGATTGATGCACGGGAGGAGAGCTTCACAACGAGCCAAGACTCGCCGGCTATGGCGGCCGGAGGAGGGAGCTCCGGCGAATGGAGCAACTGGCTGCTAAGGGAGTTTCCTCCCCATTCGGCGGCGTAACCGGCCTGGTCACCAGCCCAGGCGAGGAGAGGAGGCGGCGGCAGTCCGAACGGGACCGGTGCGGCGACCTGGCTTGGCCGGACGGCGTCGGCGGGCGGAGGATTCCGACAGAGGAGGAGAGAGCTCGGGAGGGGAAGGAAAAGAAAAGAGAGAAGAAGAAAAAGAGGAGAAGAAGAGCAGAAAAGAGGAAATAAAAATGGGGTTTGGGCCTCACTCACCAACGCGGCCCAACACCACAAATATTACCCAACTCCACCAATTTAACACCCCAAAACAAATACCCTAATAAAAATTTTCTTTTACTAGCTAAAATTTACCAATTTTTACCGTCGTCATAATTTTCTCTTACGAATAATTGTCCCTTAAAACCCCTCTAAGGACTAATTAAAACTATAAACTCATTGACGGAGACGGTAAAATTCTTATTATAACCAAGCTAGTAAATAAGGTAAAAATTTAAGGGTCGGGATGTGACATTTTTTGCTACTTCTGATCTATTATCTTTCACTACTTTTCCTTTCAACATTAGTTATTCCATAGATATTGACCTATTTTTCTTGTTTTTCTACTAATTTATTGTATGTTCCTAACAAAGAATTATGCTCTGTAGACAGACAATCTTAAACAAAAAGGTGGATGAAGATTACATAAACACATGCTCGAGTAGATATGTATATAGTTGATGAGATATGTATATACAGTCAAGGGAACCTGTTTATGGTTGAAGAGATATGAGAGGAGATATGAACATATGCATGAGAAAATCTAACAGAGAGTTGTTGTGAACTGAGAAAGTTTTATTGATACTGGAAATGTTACAACCTGAGACTACAAACTAAGAGATGAAGTTTATAAGAGAGTGAGAGTGACAGGACCCACCCCGAATTTCACCCTGAAACCCAAGGTAAATCTTGCGGCATAACCTTTCTTGAAAATGGACAACCCTTACATGAAAAATCCAACTTAACACTTCTATAACCTAACAAACCAGCCTCAACACCTGGAGCCTTCCTGCTCCCCAAGATCGACACATCTCCCAATATAACAATTACTCAACTCTAATAATCCCACAACCAAGAATAAGGACTATTAATAATTTACTATTGGACTTTCAGAACATATCTAAAGTTGAACGAAAAACAACGAATAAAGAATATGCGGAAGCAGCCTCTGACTATGCCTCAACTCCATGTACGCTCGACCTCCTTTAAAACTTAGCCTGCACACTGGGCATTTGAAACCGAAGAGCCCAGGAAAAAGTAATATAAAAACGTTAGAGTGAGTGGACGAAAAATTAAACAAATAACTGATCGCAACATAACTAACCAAACTTAATTACTTTCCCATTTTCCAATAATCAAGAAATCTGTTGCATGCAAGTGTTGGTAAAACTTTCATAAAGAAAATTCCAAGGAAACGGACTAGCCTCGCTAGTCAAATATTGAAAAAGATAAATAACAACCTTTATTGAAGAAAATACCAAAATAATGGACTAGCCCCGCTAGACAAAACAACAATAAACAATAAACAGATATAGCCATACAAGTGAGCCTCCCAGACATGGTTGCCTCCCAGGCAAAGTACTCCCATACTCCCTATACCTTCATGTTATGATAACAGAGAGGGTGTAGGGCTTGCGTGATGTCGTCGACTACATCACATCACCCGAAGGCGGAAAGGGCTTGAGTAACCCCACTTAAAACGTGGAAGGTACATCGCCTCGAAAGACGGAACAACATGCTAGCATGAATAATAACGATCCAACAAGTATGGCATAAATAAAGAAACATAAATCCATGTGAGTTTCCCCGAAACTCATAATTAAAGCATAATACGATTCCCAACCGTACTCAAAGAATTCAAAAAGTAAAGAAAATAATTAAATTCGATGACGTGTCCCACACGTTAAAATGCTCAATGAAATAATTAATTTAAATAATTTTCACCTTTCGAAAACCCGGCAATATGCAAATTTGGATATAATCTCAAATCCGGAAATCATAAAGTAAATCCAAACTCAAATCTCAAATTATCAATCTGAGCTCAAATCCATAAATTATGACCAACATTTAATCCATGCATCAATCTCAAATAATTTCCAAGATCATTTCATATGCCGAAGTTATAATATATGCTCGGAAAATAAAATATTAATTTATAAAATCTTGCATGCATATTAATTAAAAACCAAAATGTCCACTCACAGATTTAGGCCTAAGCCTGACGAATTCCGAATCACCACTCAAGCGTGGTCTCCTCGAATCCTGGCACAACAACCATGTTTAGGACTAAACTTCAATTCCGGAAAATAATTACGTGAATAAAAATATCTAACTCTCTTCCGTTTAACCCACTACTCTTATTAGGGTTAAACTCACCGGATTCACATCAAACTCCACCACAACCTCAAATCATCAATTCTAACATTCCAGGCTAAATACCAAGGAAATTTAACGGCCGGATTTTCATTCTAATAACCGGCAAAATCCTTAATCTTTTAAAAATCCCAAACCTTATCAAAACTCCTCCAAAAATTCCAAACTATATTTCATTAAACTCCTCTCATTATAACAAACCTGAAAATCAACCTCCAAGTGGCGGCGCCGCCGCCTGCCCCGACGTCGACCAATGCCTCCCAAATTTTAACAGAATAATCCTCTCATCATGCACAACAACTTCCATAACTAGCACTTAGTCCAATTCTAAGCCTAACTAGGGTAATCGAATCAAAACATCTAAAAATCCCCCAATTCAAACCCTAGCTCGAAAATCCTCCTACACACTTCGAATTGGATCATTACCTTCTAGGGAAATGTTACACATGGAGAGCACTTCCCAATGGAACTGAAATCACTGGAAATGGTGGCCGGAGGAGCGAGTTCCGACGTCGGGACTCCACCACGCAGCCGGAGCTTCCGGGCGAGCTCTCTCCCTCACGGTGGCGCTAGGGCAGCTCTCACCGGTCCAGGAAGAAGGCTAGGTCGACGGCCGACCGTTTGGGACAGTGCGCCGGTCTATGGTGGCCGGACGGCGGTTATCGGAGCCGAGGAATCCGGTCAGGGTAGGCTCGGGAGAGAGAGAGAGAGAGAGAGAGAGAGAGAGAGAGAGAGAGAGAGAGAGAGAGAGAGAGAGAGAGAA
>NC_020496.1:10989823-10993551 GCF_000184155.1 Fragaria vesca subsp. vesca
GAGAGAGAGAGAGAGAAAATGAGTTGGGCCTTTTGAGCCCATTTTTGACCCGGTCCACCATTTAAAATCCCACTCCAACAATAAAACACCTCCAAAAATAATACCTACTAAAACAATTAACCTCTCTTAATTTACCAAACAAGGTCTACTCTTTTTATCTAATAACTTTTTTATGCTAACTCCGATTTCAACGTTTAGCATGTCTACGAACTCGTATTAACGTCCTCTACAACTTTCATGAAGAAAGTTTTCCCAAATTCCAAACGAAAGAAAAAGTCAACTTTTAGAGTCTTAAATAGTAAACGGTTACTTAAAACAGTAAAAGGTCAAAGTAACCCAAAAGTAAATAACCGCAAATTGACTTAAGAACCGGGATGTGACAGACAGGTACTGAGATTTTTTCTTCTCTAAGCGTAATATCTCTTCTCTTCACTTTGCTTCTAATACTAGATGAAGCTGAGTTTTCAAATTCCACTGCGTATATGTACGTGGATGCAGCATGCAATCTCATGCAAACTCTCATGCTTAGTGAAACGATTCTCATGCTCAGGTACAAACTCTCACAATGATATTAAAATCCTTACAAACTCTTATGTAGAAGAGACGAAGTCCTTGGTCAACACGTCTTTTTCGTCACTTGGAGACTCACACAACTACCTCCTTTTACCCCATTATGCACTAACCAGTTTGTATGTTATACCGACTTGTATAGCAGAACTATCTTAATCCAATATATGAGCATTTCATTAGCAAACTATAGTGTACTACTTTCAAGGCTAGCGTTGGTTTGGTGGGATTTGTCCCTCTTATTATATTGTGTAGGTATATGGTAGAGAGAGAAAAAGTTTGCAATATTCAAGCACAAAGATTTCTTGGTCAAACTTGGAGAAGCAAAGCCTGGGGCATAACTACTGATTTACAAAAGTAAAACTGATCTTAAATCACACAAGGAAATCTGCATTTCATGCATATCATATCTTTGTATTTCTTAAAATAAATCTTCTTCTTCATAAGGAGTTATATTTTGAACTTAAAGAAAATTTTGTCATTAGAACTCAAGTAAAGAGTACAATACGAATCGATTTGTTGCCATGCGTACAGAGGACAAGCAAGATCATTTGATTCATGTGAGGGTTGTATCCTCATTAAAAATTTCGGCTCACAAGGAGCCTATAATCTAATAGCGAATATATCATAGGAAAATGTTTCTAACTAAACTAGAGCAAGAAAATAAAGCTCCCCCATGTGAAAAGCATGGACCAAGGGCAATTGTTCCACAGTAAAAAACAAAGTCAAAAACTGAAATAGAAGAAATAGCAAAACTTCACAGAACCTCTTTGTCCTTCACACTAGGGCTTGGGGGCATTGCAGGTGGAGTCAGAGAACAAGTCATATCCTCCTGGTTAACACTTCTTCTCGGTTTCGAATTCTTGGAATCAATGGGACGTCCTCTCTTCTTCTTCTGAGGTTTAGTTGCCACCAAAGTCATCTCAGTTGGATCTGGTGTGAGGCCGAGTGCCTTGGCCGGGAGAGTAGCAAGGAAGTCAGGATGTTTCATCTTCTTGGTATGCACATGAGTTTCATGTAATTGTAGCAAGTCAATCAATACCTTCAACTTCTTCGGAGAGGTCTCAGGTGATGAAGGTTTGCCTCGTTTGCACCCTTCTCTAACAATCAAGGCATCCTTAGGTTCATGTTCTGATGCATTTTGGTCAAAAGTTTGATCAGGATCATTCACAGGTATAAGAGATAGGGCATCATCTTCAGGTTCACGTGTCGGCTTCTTTAGAATGGTAGGGCACTTATGCATCTTCTCTTTCTTTTGATCAAAGACCGAGGTAGCAATTGGTGTAGAAGGCGATACCGAACCTTGGAATTTGAAGGCTCTATGCACCAGAGCTTTGGATGCAAAGCTGATCACAAAGGCAGGGTTTGGAATGATGTCTGCATTACAATGACCTGCAATATTGTAACTAGAGTTTGCTTGGCATTTTCCATGTTCATGGAACACCAAGTTACAAGCATCACAAATACCCAAACAATTTTCAAAGTAAAAATTAATCTCTTCATCAACATCTGATGCTAACTTGATGGTTTTAGAGTTAAGGATAGGATCAGAGAGTTTCATCTCAACCCTAACCCTAACCTTCTTTGATCTTATGAAAAGTTTGTCATCATACTCGATATAACGACCAACAACAGAAGCAATACTAGGAAAATTCTCAGGGATTTCATACTTAGGTGGTATGTTTTGAATACGTACCCAGAAGAATAAAGAGTCCATGACGAAGCTCTTGATTGATTTGACGCCATCATATGGTTGGATCACAATCGGCACCTGCTGGTTCCGCCAGGGTCCTCCTCGGAGAACTTTGTTCATGTCCTTGATGAGATCAAAGCTGATGATGAAGATATTATTCGGACGTTCTTGGATCTAAAATTTTCTCTCCAAGATCCATACCCTTCCACAAAACCGCTTGAGTTCCATCAGGCTTGGAGGGGTTGAGTTCAGCGGCTTCGCTATCAAGAAGGATTGTGCAACACCTTTTTTAAGAGCAGAGATGCGGTGAGGGAGATCCACAACCTTTGAATTAGCAAGCGCCAAGGACGTAGCAAAGGACTTGGTGACATCGTCGATCTATGCAGATTTGATCGACGACGAGGAGGCAAAAGACTTGCTCGAATTCTACAAAGAGGATGTTGCAGAAGACGAGTGATTTGGTGTTGGTGATGGAGAAGAAGAAGGGAGGATGATTTCCGGGAGTTTGAAAGTCATGGATGCAGTGAGATTTGGTGATGGAGCAGCGGCAATATTTGGTGGAGTAGGGTTAGGGTTTGGGGAGCGCAGCGGCACTCTTACGGTTTGGGAGAGAGGCGCGGCTAAATTCATATCTATGATTGTTTAGGCTTTTCATAAGGAGTTATATGTGATTAGATTTTCATAAAATATTTTTGTAATCTTTTAGGAAAGCTGATATCAAGGACGGAGCCAGGATTCGAAAATCACCAGGGCTAAATTTCCTTTGATAAAAATTTTAAAATGTATGAAAATAAATTATTGATGCTTATATCTACATTAAGAGCATGATTACTAATGTTAGCCATTTTTAATTAAATTTTAGTTGAATTAGATAAAATGTCATTTTGGCTAGCGATTTTCGAAATAGGTATGCATCAATGTTCTCTACTTTAGGTAGTATTAAATTAATTTTATTCTTCAAATGGATATTAAATAGTTTATGTGTATTTGTATATCACATAAAATATCTTAAAATGAATGCATTAAATTATAAAGAGCCTCATCTTGTTCACTATATTCAGCTAGTAAGATTGTTAAAAGTTATAATTGTCACATCCCGACCCTTATATTTTTACCTTATTTACTAGCGTGATTATAATAAGAATTTTACCGTCTCGATCATTGAGTAAATAGTTTAATTGGTCCCTAGAGGGGTTTCGGGGACGATTATGTGTGGAGGATTATTCGTATGAGGAAAATACGACGACGGTAAAAATGGTAAATTTTAGCTAGTAAAAGGTAATTTTTATTCGGGTATTATTTTTCGGGGTGTTTTTATTTTTGGAATTTGGGTTGATATAGGTTGGACCGGTGGAGGCCCAACCCATTTCTTTTTCCTTCCTTTCTCTTCTTCTTTTTTTCTTTTCCTCTCCCCGAGCTCTCTCTTCCCGCTGCCCGGTTTTCCGGCCGCCCTCCCGCCGCCGTCCGG
>NC_020496.1:10994092-10996569 GCF_000184155.1 Fragaria vesca subsp. vesca
CTGAGAGAGTTACCGAAAATGGGATTTTCGGTGAAATATAAATATGTATTTATGAGAGAGTATGTATAGAAAATGCTAGCTAGCCATATGTGTCTATCCACCTTAATGGCGTAGCATATAGCCGCATTATGGTGTGACGTGAGCGTTGGACGTAAGCGTAGTAGCCCTATATGAGTGTTTAATTCATATAGGGGGTATGGGCACATATTTATACACCCGTCTGTCCACCTTGATGGCGTAGTGTAGCACCGCATTAAGGCGTGACGTGAGCGTTGGACGCGAGCGTAGTAGCCCTATATAGACCCATGAATTTATATAGGGAGTATGGACGAGTGTAAATACATACATATATTATAGAGTCTGAGAGGCTCGATATTTTATGGGATAAAGGTTTTATCGCTTGCGGCATGCATTCGATTTTTCCTTAGAAATTAATTTGGGGAAACATACATATTTTATTTATTAATTTATTTTTGTGTCCACTCACTCTAACGTTATTAAATGTTTTCCCCTGGGCCCTTCGTTTTAAATTGCCCAGTCTGCAGAGTTCGGGTTGGATCTAGTAGGAGACGAGGCATAGTCACCCGCTTTTCGGCCAGTTTTCATCAGTAGGTTACCTGTTCAACCTACTCGTGTTTTCTTGCTTCCGCTTGTGTTTAGTAGCTCTGAATACTTTAGAATTTTTGTATATTATGTGATGTTCGGAAGTGTTGAATTAAGAGTGTAAGATGAAATTTTCCAGTTAGGGTTGTCTATCTGCAAGGGAGATTTGCTTAATCTTTTCAGTAAATTTTCCTTGGAGGTGGTCCCCGCACGACTTACTCTGGGTTTCAGGGTGAAATTCGGGGTGGGTCGTGTCAATAATAGTTAAACTTTGGCTAGTCTGCTGGAGCTCCTAAAATACCCAAAAAACTAAACACTTTCTCTAAGAGCATTTTTAGCAGACTCTCTATTTTGGATGCTTAGCTATTTTAGAGAGCGTGTTTAGCTTTTTTGGATGTTTTAGGAGCCCCAGCAGACTAGCCAAAGTTGAGCTATTATGACTTTTAGCTATCTCACTAGGTAAATATAAAGATCTTAGAGCATCTTTAGCAATGTTAGCCATTTTTAAGTTAAATTTTAGTCAAATTATCTAAAATGTCATTTTGGCTAGCCACTTTAGAAATGCGATTGCATCAATGCTCTTTATTTTAGCTAACATTACATCAACATTATTCTTAAAATAAAGATTAAGTAGTTTAAATATATTTATATATCACGTAAAATATCTTATAAGGAATGTATTAAATTATAGCTAGCGAGCTAGCCTCATCTGAGTCATCTCGCTAGCTATATTTAGCTAGGGAGATAGCTAAAAGTCATAAAAGCAACTTTAGCAGACTCTCTATTTTAGCTTTTAGCTATTTTAGAGAGCGTGTTTAGCTTTTTTTGATATTTTTGGAGCTCCAGCAGACTAACCAAAGTTTAGCTATTATAACTTTTAGTTATCTCGCTGGCTAAATATAGAGAACGAGATGACTCATACGAGACTAGCTATAATTTTATACATTCCTTATAAAATATTTTATGTTATATATAAATATATTTAAACTATTTAATCTTTATTTGAAGAATAATGTTGATGTATTGCTAGCTAAAATAGAGAGCATTAATGCAGCCATATTTCTAAAGTGGCTAGCCAAAATGACATTTTAGCTAATTTGACAAAAATTTAACTCAAAAATGGCTAGCATTGCTAAAGATGCTCTAATAACTAAACTTTGGCTAGTCTGCTGGAGCTCCAAAAATATTAAAAAAAGCTAAATACGCTCTCTAAAATAGCTAAAAGCTAAAATAGAGAGTCTGCTAAAGTTTCTATAAATGACTTAGATGAGACTCTTTATAATTTAATACATTCATTTTAAGATATTTTATGTGATAAATAAATGGGTCCGGTGTCAAAATAGAGAGCTGATAAATATGCTCTAAGAAAATATTTTTGGCTTCTTAAAACCCGACATTAAACTATAAGAGTATTTCGTCTAAAAAAAACTCTAGCCATAAGAGTAGAAATGATATTGAATTTCAGAAGATAATCAGATTCACATCCCCAAAATGCCAATATCGATTGATATAGAACCCAACATGTTTTGAGAATCGAATAAAATTGAGGGAAAAGCATTTGTTGGAAAACTCAAAAAAGAACCTAAAGTTTTGGAGCAAAAAACGTTGTAGTCGAAAGAAATAAAAAGAAAAGAAGAAGACAAGACTAATGTTTTGCAATATGGACCAATGACTCTTTTTAAATAGGAAAAATTTCAGTTTACTCCCCTGAAATTTAGGTATAAAATCAGTCTGATACCTCATATTTTTTTTTAATCAATTTCATCCCTAAACTTTTAAAATGACATCAATCTCGACCAAAATGACTAAAATAACCATTATTACGGTTTTCCCTCAATTACAACCATCATTACACCCCAAAAGCATAAACCTAA
>NC_020496.1:10996777-11022603 GCF_000184155.1 Fragaria vesca subsp. vesca
GAGAGAGAGAGAGGGTAAAANGATTAAGTTTTTGATCTTTAGGTTTATGCTTTTGGGGTGTAATGAAGGCTGTAATTGAGGGAAAACCGTAACAATGGCTATTTTAGTCATTTTGGTCGAAATTGATGTCATTTTGAAAGTTTAGGGATGAAACTGATTAAAAAAAAAGATGAGGTATCGGACTGATTATACCTCAAGTTTAGGGGAGTGAACTGAAATTTTTCCTTTTAAATAAAATAAAAGGTGGAGGTGGCATATGTAGAACATGATTTGTGTATATTCCAATCCTTCATTTAGTATAATATAACAGGTTTTGACTTCTTTTAATTAATTTTTACTTGGGCTATTGGTTCATATACCTGCTTATCTACTATTTTATTTGAAATTTTGAGAAAAAGTGTATGGGTTGTAGCCCAGAGATAATTGTACTATCCATCGTCCCTAGTTGCTATGCATCTAATATGAAAATGATTTTCTAAATCTTATCTTCTTTAACTGATTTGATTTTTCAAATTAAGTTTCCTTGTGTATCTCAATCAGTGATCAATGAGATCCGATTGAGGGGGAGTTGTATCAGTATATATACGCATCAAAAATTTAGAATGTATTGAGTTTTTTACAACAGAAAAATCTATTGTGTTGTTTGCTACATAGTCTACAAAACTGTTTTATAAAACTCATTGATATATTTGTGCTTATGCTCACTACATTATTTATCATCTGTGTGATTTGAGATCAGTGTTTTTGAAGAAGAAATCAGAAGGCGTGTTGTTCCTTCACTTTGGATTCATTTTTGTTTAAAATAGATTCATCAGTTGTAAAATCAAGTTCATTTGAAAGACTTATAAAGTGATAATGATGTATATCACTACTTGACCTGGCTGTAACTCTATGCATTAGTGGATTTTTTTTAGTATGGACTACTTTAAAAGTATCGCAGTAACGTTTTCTCGAGGGAGCGAGCTTTACACTGTTGTTAATAAAGTCTATGTGTATTTGTCTATTCTTGATAAAATTCTAAAAGTATTGAAAGTCTGGTTCAATCCTAATTCGTTTCATTCCATTTATATATTTTCATGTTGTCATCATGTAATAGTGACCGTTTAGGTTTTTCGCAATATCTTTATAAATAGTTCGTTCGTGTATGCTTGTTACTACACAAAGGGAGGCTTTGGTTTAGCCGCCCCCCCCCCCCCCCCCCCTTCCCCCTCTCTCTCTCTCATCTTTTACTTTTCTTTTAATAATTTTGAATAAGGTTGGAGAAATTTTAACTACACACCCCTAATCTCTTAATACACACCCTTATTGTTTTATGTTTCTATTGAGATTTTATAAGTAAGCTAAATGACCAAAACATACATCTATTATTAAAAAAAAAAATACACTCTAGAAGTATTCTTTCAACGTCTTCTACCCTAAAATCGTCGAAAGCACGTCTTCTCACCTAACCTCAATTCTTCTCCACAATTCATTTGGGTTGTCTTTTTTTTTTCTTTTTTCTTTTTTGTATCCGTATCAGCTTTAGTTTAATCTTACGTACAGATCATATTGTCAAGTACTGCATCTTTATCAACTTTAGTTTGATCTTGCAGATTATATTGTCAAGTACTGTATCTTTATCATGACATGTTTTATCGAATAACTAGCTATCAATGTTTAATAGCTATTGTACTTTTACAGTTGTACTAGCTTGTGAATTTTGAAAACTTGTATTGGTGATTTGGAGTTAGGATATAACAATAATCATTTGATTATAATTGAACGATGATAACCAAAAATTTCTAACAAAAATTAGACGAAATAATATGTAAAGAGGTATCAAATAGTAAATATATATTAATTATATTAAATAACGAATATTTAATAAATTAAGGGCATTTTAGGCAGTTTGGGATGTGTATTAAGTATAATACTGAAATGAAAAACTTGATAGGTGGTGTATTAAGTAAGGGGTGTGTATTAAGTAAGGGATGTGTATTAAGATATTAGAGGTGTGTATTAAGATATTAGAGGTGTGTATTTAATTTCTCATAAGGTTGTGTGCCTATGTAAGTAACACGAAAATTAATGGTTTGCGTAAAATGAAGATTATTCAACCACTCTATTTTCAACCTCCTCAAAGGTATAAAATTGAGTAAATTGAAATAATGGACCACCAGAGCTGTGTTTGCTTCAAGCCAAATATGGTGCAACTTCTTGCATAGGCAACACGAAAAGCCTCAATAACTGTTAGAATTTCAACATCCATGCACTATTAACAATAACATGATGAGCAAATGCACCCTTGAATATGCCATCTGAATATCTAAATAGTCCCCCAAACCCTACTTCATCAAGCCTACGAAATACCCAACCAACAGGAGGAGTAGCGCAACTCACTAGAATGATTTTTAGATCTTTGAGCAAAAGAGTCGACACAATACAAGCAACTGGAGTGCTGTAGAATAAAGAGAAGCAAAGTCCCCAAATGAAATAAGCGAAAAGTGCTAGTCGTTAGTTTTTCTGATTGAAATCTCATTATCTTTCTTAAAGGTTTTCTAGGCCAACAAACTAATTTATGTCAGGAGTCGCTTTCTTCTGTTTGGCCACCAAGAACAAATTTAAGAGTAGTGCTACATACATCAAAAAGTTATACCAAAATCTAATACCAAATTATGTGGCATCATATGTGGCAACTCCATGTCATCACATTCAATTGACATTTTGCATATTCATTTTTTAAATTAATAAATAACCCTAAAATGTAATAATAATAATAATTAGTTTCTTTATATGAATGAAAGATTTGATGAGATTAACCTAGAAATATCATAAACTATAAAAAAAAAACCTAGAATATCAAAAAACTAATCATCAAACATACACAGCCGTAGGACATATATGTACGTTAATCCGTGTTACTGAGATTTTTCGTTTGTTCATTGGAAACTTTTCTCATCAATCTAGGTTAATATACAAATTTCAGAAAAATAGGACTCAAATATTAGTAACTTGACTTTGGTCTTCGTAAATAATGCTTGTCACTCTATGCGAACAAAAGAGTTGCTCTACAAATTACCATGATCATAGAGGCTATGGTGCTTCTTGGGATTTGGGGATACTTCCATTCCCATAAGGGTTGGAACTCAGAACGAGTGGACGTTGAGTAACAATGTTTTTTTTAGTTATGAACGTTGAGTAACAATGTTGGAGGAAAGACTTTGGGTTCTAAATGGGAAGATGCATAGAGGTTGATTTTGTAATTTTTATTTTAGATTTTGTGATTTTTATTTTTTGATATCTATTCAAAATCAAACATTTTACATTTTATTAAGACATGGAGGAAAGTATTAGTTATTAGTTTTAACATGATGATGTGGTATGTGCCACATCATTTTATATAGAGTTTTTGTATAATATTTTAGTATCTTTAGCATTTTTCTAAATTTAAATCTAACTTCAATTAACGTCGCAGAATTTCAAACCTAGGTGTAACTTGACCACCTATAGACGGTCACTGAAATTATTTTGTAAGTTAGTCCGAACTTGGGTTTAGGGTTTAAAACCCTAATCTTGGGGGCATTCGGAAAGAAGTTCGGCCGGGTAATAGTTTAAAAAAAAAAAAAAACCTAAATTTATCGCGGTTATTGTCCTCCACACACGCGTCCACGACAGTTTTATCCAGCGCATCACGGCCAGTTTTACAAGAACCTTTCCGAGCGTCTGGTCTCTCTAGTAGTCTCTACCGTGGGAGAGGCACAAAAACCAATCCCAACAACCCCAAATGGACTCCATAGATGTCCTCTACCCCTCCCCCGTATGCTCCTATTTAGAACAAGAACTCGATAAGCGCTTCAACGTCCTCAAGCTCTGGACTGCCCCCAACAAAACCCAGTTCATCAAGGACAACTCCACCTCTATCCGCGCCATCGTCGGCCACGGCGGCGTCGGAGCCGATGCCGAGCTTATCGAGAGTCTACCCAAGTTGGAGATCATCTCCAGCTTCAGCGTTGGGATGGACAAAGTCGACTTGAAGAAATGCAAGGAGAAGGGTGTGAGGGTCACCAACACCCCCGACGTGTTGACCGATGACGTGGCTGATATTGCTATTGGGTTGGCGCTGGCGGTGATGCGGAGGCTGTGCGAGAGTGATCGGTATGTGAGGAGCGGGATGTGGAAGAAGGGTGACTACAAGTTGACCACAAAGGTTGCATTTTCTCTTTTCTTGATCACTGTTTTATTGCATTGTTGTTGGTTATGAGTTCAATTGGGTTGCTTGGTTTGCTTATTTGCTTGCTTTTTTAATTTGGTTTTTCTTATATGCAATTATTGAAGTCAACCCTGACACTATGCTGTTTAGTTGGGTTTATTTGAATTCCCAGTTTATGATTGTGGTAAAGTTTACTAATTGTTAACACAGAAAGGACGTTTACCCAAGTTCTTGAATTTACATGGTATGGTTGGTGCTTGTTTCTCTGTTTTCTGTGCAAAGGCGAATTAATATTGGTTGAACTAGGCATTTCTCTAATTATCGTACTCTTATGCATGTGAGCTGTTTTGTGTCATTCTTACTGTTGTGGAGTTTGTAGTGTTCAGTAGTTTGTGTAATTGCTTCTGCACTTCTACCTTTCATGTAGAAAATTGCTGCACGGTTGAGTTCAGGTCCTTTGGAGCTTTACTTCAGCTGGCTATGTGCTATATAGCCATGTCAAGCAAATGGAACCATAAGACGGATAGTCTTTAAGAAGTACCATTTCTGGATGCACAAGGTGTTATTAGGGTATTTTGATTGTGTGATGTTTCTGAAAAATATTAGTGGATATATTGTTAGTTTTCAATTACTAGCCTTTGATTTGGCCTGCCAGTTGAATATTTGAAGAACTTTTTAAATCGGACATAGTTGCAGCTGTGATATGAAATGTCAAGTTCATCAATTGACAGGAAAAAAAGGACATTTTTATCTGTATTTTCTTTACCCTTTTGTCTTCCTCATCTAGATTGTTTCCCCGTTAGTAATAATTTTCCTTTCATTTCAGTTCACCGGAAAAACAGTTGGTATCATCGGTTTGGGAAGAATCGGCAAAGCAATTGCCAAGAGAGCTGAGGCTTTCAGTTGCCCCATTGCCTACTTTTCCAGAACAGAAAAACCAGAATTGAAGTACAAGTATTATCCTACTGTTGTGGAACTGGCCTCCAAATGTGATGTTCTAGTTGTTGCATGCGCACTTACTGAAGAAACCCGCCATATTATCAATCGTGAAGTCATTGATGCTTTGGGGCCAAAGGGTGTTCTCATTAACATTGGAAGGGGTCATCATGTTGATGAGCCTGAGTTGGTATCTGCACTGCTAGAAGGCCGATTAGGTGGTGCTGGCCTTGATGTGTATCAAAATGAACCAGAAGTGCCAGAGCAGTTGTTTGGGCTTGAAAATGTGGTGCTCTTGCCTCATGCAGGAAGTGGCACTACAGAAACTCGTTGTGCAATGGCTGACCTTGTTATTGCGAATCTTGAGGCTCACTTTTTGAACAAACCATTGCTGACACCTGTGGTTTAACAGTTTGAGCATCCATATATATAAAGTCCAATGGAGGCATCGTCTTGTTCTGGCACTACTGTATTTAATAGCTAAGATGATTGTTTCAGATTGGCTAACATGTTGAAACAGCTGAATAATACTAGTCCATTATTGAAATAACCTCCTGGCATCTTAAAAGTTAAAATACATGCTTGGTTCTTGGAGTGATCGGTTTGCATTACATCCACACTCATCCATCTGTTTCAATATAGTGCAGCAGGAGGCGCTTTTAGATTCTATTGGAATTCCAGTCTTGAAACTATTTCTGAAGTATTGGGCATTTTCTGGCGTCCAAGCTTTGAGTGCAAGACTGCAAGGTTTAGTGATTGGTTGCATTGCACCCATTCATCCATCTATTTCAAAGCTAACAAACTTATAATTTGATGAGCTAAGGTACCTATCATTTGTAGGGAGTGGTTTCATATGGACGTTTCAATGATTTGATGTCATGTGGACATTTGAATGATTTGATGTAAGAGTCGTCTAACTATGAATAAATTTTTTAAAAGAACAAAAAAAAAGCAGCAATTCTCTTGGACCACCACAAAACACAACCTCCATTTCTTGCTAGTCACACTCCATACATTTTGGAGGAGCCAAACCCCAAAAGCAACCCAAACCCTATGAGAATCCCCCCAGCAATGGAGTCCATATGTGTCCTCCTACCAATCCCAATGTCCCCTTACTTAGAACAAGAGCTCGAGAAGCGCTTCAACCTCTTGAAGCTTTGGACCGCTCCCCACAAGACCCAGTTCATCAAGGACCACGCCGCCTCCATCCGCGCCATCGTCGGCAACGCCTCCGCCGGCGCCGACGCCGAGTTGATCGACTCTCTGCCCAAGTTGGAGATCGTCGCCAGTTACAGCGTTGGGATTGACAAGGTCGACTTGAAGTACTGCAAGGAAAAGGGTGTGAGGGTCACTAACACCCCCGACGTGTTGACCGATGACGTGGCCGACATTGCTATTGGGTTGACGCTGGCGGTGATGCGCCGGCTTTGCGAGAGTGACCGGTATGTCAGGAGTGGGCTGTGGAAGAAGGGTGACTTCAAGTTGACCACAAAGGTTACATTTTCTCTTTTCTTGATCACTGTTTTATTGGTTGTGAACTTTTGGATATTGTCACTTTGCTTCAAATCAGTAGTCAGGGGTAGGAATAGTGTTTGTGCAAAATAGTTGTGGGTCAATGTTGCTCACCGAAGATATCTGCATTGCTCATACCAATATGTGTGTTACTAGGCTTTTCATTTTCGTCCATGAACTATAACTGTTCTGATGTTAGGATGATATCAACCCAGCAGGCAGCAAGAAATATGATAGTGTTGGTTGATATAGGGGTCTATGATGTACATTTGATTTGTGAAGAAATCCTGGGTTTGTTTGGACTTTGGAGTGGATTCTGCATTGCTTTGTGTAATGTATGAAAAGGAGAATGCAAAGTAGTTTTAGTGGGAACCAAGTTCTTGAAATTACATGCTATGGTTGGTGCTTGTTTCTCTGTATCCTGTGAAAAGGGGATTGGTATAGGTTGAACTGGGCATTTCTCTTATCATTGTACTCTTCTGGTGCTGTTTTGTGTCGTTGCTACTGTTGTGGATTTTTGAGTGCTCAAGCGTTGGTGAAGTTACCTCTGCATTTCTACCTTTCATGTAAAATAATGTGCCTATTTGGATTTAGGACTTTGGAGTTTTTCTTTTAGCTTCGTTTGTGCTATATAGCCATGTAAAGCAATTAGAACCATAAGATGGCAAGTCTTTACGATTACGATTTCTAGATGCTCTAGGTGTTCTTAAGGTATTTGTTTGTAAAATATTTCTGGTAGATATTAGTGTGATTTATTGATAGTTTCAAATTACTTGTCTATGATTATGACGGCCAGTTGAATATTTGAACTGGAGATAGTCGTAGCTTTAATATGAAATGTGAAGTTCTTCAAATGGCAGCAGGAAAAAAAAAAACATATATAGTTTTGTTTTACCTTTTAGTCTTCCTGGTATAGATTGTTACCCCTTTTCTAATAGTTTTCTTTTCGTTTCAGTTCACTGGACAAACAGTTGGTATTCTCGGTTTGGGAAGAATTGGCAAAGCAGTTGCCAGGAGAGCTGAGGCTTTCAGCTGCCCCATTGCCTACTCTTCCAGAACAGAAAAACCAGAATTGAAATACAAGTATTATCCGACTGTTGTGGAATTGGCTTCCAAATGTGATGTTCTAGTTGTTGCGTGCGCACTTACTGAAGAGACCCGCTACATTATCAATCGTGAAGTCATTGATGCTTTGGGGCCAAAGGGTGTTCTCATTAACATTGGGAGGGGTCATCATATTGATGAGCCTGAGTTGTTATCTGCACTGCTAGAAGGCCGATTAGGTGGAGCTGGCCTCGATGTGTATCAGAATGAACCAGAAGTACCGGAGCAGCTGTTTGGGCTTGAAAATGTGGTGCTCTTGCCTCACGCAGGAAGTGACACTACAGAAACTTGCAATGCAATGGCTGACCTTGTTATTGGGAATCTTGAGGCTCACTTCTTGAACAAACCATTGTTAACACCTGTGGTTTAACAGTTTGAGCATCTGTATATAAAGCCCATGGGAGGTATCATTTTGTGTTTCCTTGTATAATTTTGTGTTAACCACTTTATACTATATCGATTTTCCTTTCTTCCGACTTCATTTGCCTTTTTTTTTTTTTTTTTCCCTTTCTCATGGCATGTTGCATTACATTTGTGCAGTCATCTTTTCGTAGCTTCGACTCCTATGCCGGTATTGCCCCGATGGATGTAGAGAAGTTTGTTCTATTTTCTTTTTTGGTTGGCTTAATACAATAAAAATCTGCAGCCATCATATAGTGATACCAACTATTAAACTATACCCGGTTATTAAGAGAATTATATAGCAGAATAAACACTACGGTGTTAGTGTCAAACCAGTTATCCCCTTTTGACTTAAAAAAACATGGATGGATTTGCAACAATTCAAATTACCCAGAACTTTCTGTTATTTTATTTTTTATTTTTATTTTTTTATAAAATACTGACAAAAGATTAGGTGATATCAGCTCCTCTGTAGCAGTCTGGTGAGTGACAGAGCACCCACTCTACCCTAAAGGAGACCGCTACAACCGGGAACCCACCGCCCGTCCCTTATCAGAAATTTTATTTAAAATAATAAAAGAAATTACGTGAAAAGAGGAATGGGGGACTAGGCCAAACCATTCCAATTACAAACCAAAACAACATACAAAAAGACATTGTTTCTTCTACCCATAAAAAACCAAGCAATCTTCCCACTATGAAAACTGATAATTAAGGATACCCAAATAATCCGCTTGCAAGAAACCATGAAGCTCAGTAGGAGGATTATCATACCAAGTAAATGAAGCATTTGACAACCCCAAGTTTGCCATCTTGTCAGCTACCATATTTCCTTCTCTAAAAATATGACTGTAACGGAAGTTCATTTGACGAATTATAGAAAGACAGTTATTCCAACGAACTCTTAAGTTCCACGGAGGAGAAAAAAACCTGGAAGAGAAGCAAGCTACCACACTAACAGAGTCACTTTCCAACCATAAGTAGACCCACCCTTTATCGTGAGCAATTTCAATTGCCAAGATAACATCATAAAGTTCAGAATAACAGGAAGTCCATCCAAGCGAATGACAAAAACTCCCTAAAAACCCACCTGAGGCATCACGAAACACACCCCCACAAGCTGCTGGACCTGGATTGCCTTTTGTTAAACCGTCTGTGTTAACTTTGATCTAAGGAAAAAACCAAGGCTGCCATAAGACATGTTGAATTCTAGGAGCCTTACTACCTTTAGGAGCAACTCCAAGAGAGGCCAATAAACAGGCATCAAAAACACCCTTATAGTGACCAGGAGCAAAAATGCCAATTTGACGAATCCATGCCATAATAGAGCAACACATTGTATAGAAATTTGGGGATCGATTATCAAACCTTAGCTTATTCCGAGCCTTCCATAGAGCCATGAAAGTAAACATGCTAGCTGCTAGCCACAAATTAAAAAGCTGCGAGGAGAAAGGCTTTCGATAGTAGCTCTTCCAAAAATCTATCAGGGAGTTGAAAGAAGATAAAGAAGTGCCAAATTGAACAGCTAACCATCTCCAGACCCGTTGGGAAAAAGGGCATTGTAAAAATAAATGCAATGATGTCTCACCAGAACAATAACATAACTGACAGATAGTCACAACAGGAATTCCGCTAATTTTCACTCTATCATCAGTTGGAAGCCGATCAAAAAGAATTCTCCAGACAAAAAAAGAGTAACGAGGTGGGATGAATGATCGCCATACATTACAAGCCCAATCTTTGACAGTGTTATGGTGTTTCAGAAATTCATACCCAATAGAAAAAGTCAACTCACCGGAGGTAGAGGGCTCCCAAATAAACATATCTGACTCATCAATAAGAGGGAGTGCCAAATCTGAAATCTGCCTAGCCAAGAGCGGAAAAGTTTGGCAAAAGAAGGGAGGAAGCTGCCATGAACGATGAGAAATATAAAATCTACGACATGAAGATTGCTGAAATAAGACCAATTTGAAATACCCAAAGTCTCCAAAATAGGAGCTTGAAGCCATTTATCCTTCCAAAAACACACAGTTTTACCATCTCCAATTAACCATCGACAATTTTGTCTAAAACCAGAACCAACCGACCGAAAACCTGGCCAAATTGAGGATTTGCGATAGCCCAGCTTGCAGGCAGATAGAATAGGATACCTGACTGAGAGAATGAAGAGATTACTAAAGTATCACTAGTGATTTTTACTGCCTTGTTCTCTTTAAACTTGGCCTCCGGAGTCCGGACACACCAAACACAAGCAAGAGAACTAGTACATGAAACATTTACAATAAATAGACCCTCATTGTTGTTTTAGTCTATCCAGCCTTTTTGTGAGAATATTGCCTGAATGTGGAGAATCATGGAATGTATTTCAAAGAGTTTTGAGTTCCAACTCACCGGAAAATCTCAAGACAAAGACATGCACTGTCCAGTTCCATTTCAGCAATATATGTTTCATTTTGATAACAGCTAAGTCATCTTGTTTGAGGTTTATTAATCCTCATCTTTGAATAACTTGCTGTTAGAATGGTCGTTATTCACACTGTGTTTGATGAAATTTTGTAAGAATGATCTACACATTGTGTTTTAGACATTGTACGGTTGAGACATAGAAATACAACCTGAAAGTGAGCCAAATAAGGAGTCATGCTCTTTAATTTCAAAGCGGGATCCCACTCTGGAAAGGGACCACACACACACACTATCATAGCAAATAAAAACTATACATACATTTTGTCTTGCCTTAACTTTTTTTTGGTTACAAAATGATGGCTGGGAGAGCTACCATTCTGGAACCGGAGCAATTTTAGGTGGCCTCTCCTCAAATGATGTTTTTCACAAATTAGGGTTCGAACCAAAGACCTCCTATTATCAGAGAATCTTTACAGCTTCTGCCTCATTTGTAGCCTAACATGCTTCCACTAGACCGACTAACCTCGTTGGGTGTCTTGTCTAAACTTTACTTACATGTTTGGTTTGCTCATTATCTCCGTGGAATGTATCAAAATGATAAAGCATAAGCATGCCCATCTGTACATGCATCTCCTCTTGATGGCTAAATAACATTTTTCCTCCTGTGTGTCCTTCTTATAGTTGTGCAAGATAGAGTAGTAAAGTCTACAAGATTCCATATAAGTAAATATAGGATAAAGTATACTTGTTAAATTTAAAATATTCGATATATAGATTATGAGTACATGATGCATATTGAGTTTGTGTTTTGAGATGAAAATGGGAATCCGTTAATAGTTGCTATGAGCGTATTGAAGATACTTCGGTGTCTATGGGTGAAACTACTAGCTTTAAAGAGTCATTACACACAACGTGGTTATAACAATTCTCTCATGCAGTGGTGGAAGGTGACTCAAAAAGCTTCTTATATACAATCTGAATGGAAAAACTATGGCACCCTAATGCATTCAATCTTTAATCCAAGATATCTAGTGGCTAGCATCTCATTTTCAAGTTGTGTACTTTCGACATATTCACCATGAAGCTAACTTTGTGACAGACCGTCTAGTCTCCGTGAGAATTGCATCGTCGACTCTTGTAGTTTAGTTTTACTGCTTACCTTTTTTTACTGCTTAAATTTTTATTGTTCTGAAAGATTCCTCTGTTCTTATATAATCAATAATTCAGCCGAGCTTTAATCCCTTTTATCCTACACGGCCGACGGCGACATTTGCATTTGTCGTTTCTCGCTGATCACCACAAACACACCTACCATTTTTAGTCAGAGTCTCTCTGCCACTTCACAATAAACTCCACCTTCACAAATCACAGCCTCTCCAAACCTTTGGGAGTCGCTGCAATCCAAAAGCAATCCCAACCCAGATTCCAAAACCACCCCTAACAATGGAGTCCATAGGTGTCCTCCTACCAATCCCAATGTCCCCTTACTTGGAACAAGAGCTCGAGAAGCGCTTCAACCTCTTGAAGCTTTGGACCGCTCCCCACAAGACCCAGTTCATCAAGGACCACGCCGCCTCCATCCGCGCCATCGTCGGCAACGCCTCCGCCGGCGCCGACGCCGAGTTGATCGACTCTCTGCCCAAGTTGGAGATCGTCGCCAGTTACAGCGTTGGGATTGACAAGGTCGACTTGAAGTACTGCAAGGAAAAGGGTGTGAGGGTCACTAACACCCCCGACGTGTTGACCGATGACGTGGCCGACATTGCTATTGGGTTGACTCTGGCGGTGATGCGCCGGCTTTGCGAGAGTGACCGGTATGTCAGGAGTGGGCTGTGGAAGAAGGGTGACTACAAGTTGACCACAAAGGTTTCATTTTTCTCTTTTCTTGATCACTGTTTTATTGGTTGTTGTTGGTTATGAGTTCAATTGGGTTGTTTGCTTTGCTTGTTTGGTTAGTGTACTTCTGTAGTATTATCGCTTTGCTGTTTAGTTGTTGGGTCTATTGGAATACCAAGATAATGATTCAGGTGAAAAGTTTACCTATTGTTGTCTCAAATCAGTACTCAGTGGCAAGTTTGCTCAGTGAATATGTCTCCGTTGCTGTTCAGATGAGAGGATTGTGCGCTCTTTTCTGTAGTGTATGAGGAAGAGAATGCAAAATCATATCAGGGTAGTTGTTTTTTTTTTTTTTTTTTTTTCTGTTCTCTGTGCAAAGGTAGATCGATATTTTTTGAACAGTGCATTTCTCTAGTAATTGTGCTCTTCTGTGTGTTGCTACTGTTATGGAGCTTTAGTGCTGAATAGTTTGTGTAAATGTTTCCGCACTTCTGCCTTTCATGGAGAAAAATGTTGCACATTCGGAATCTAGGACCTTTGGAACTTTTCTTTTAGCTGCTTTTGTGCTAAATAAGATGGAAATGGAACCATAAGATGGAAAGCTTTAAGATTAAAATTTCAGGACGCCCAAGGTGTTATTTGTATATTTTAAGTGTAATATATTTCTGACAGATATTAGTATGATATCTTGATGGTTTCCGATTACTAGCCTTTGATTATGCCTGCCAGTTGAATATTTGCTATAGGAACTGACTTAATTCGACATAGTTGTAGCTTTAATATGAAATGTCAAGTTCATCATTTGACATGCATTTTTTTTCTTTCTTTTTCTAAACCCTTCTGTATTCCTGGTATAGATTGTGGAGGCCCTTTTGTAATAGTTCTTCTTTTATTTCAGTTCACCGGAAAAACAGTCGGTATCATCGGTTTGGGAAGAATTGGCAAAGCTATTGCCAAGAGAGCTGAGGCTTTTAGCTGCCCCATTGCCTACTTTACAAGAACAGAAAAACCAGATTTAAAGTACAAGTATTATCCTACTGTTGTGGAATTGGCATCCCACTGTGATGTTCTAGTTGTTGCATGCCCACTTACTGAAGAAACCCACCATGTTATCAATCGTGAAGTCATTGATGCTTTGGGGCCAAAGGGTGTTCTCATTAACATTGGGAGGGGTCCTCATGTTGATGAACCTGAGTTGGTATCTGCACTGCTAGAAGGCCGATTAGGTGGAGCTGGCCTCGATGTGTATCAGAATGAACCGAATGTACCGGAGCAGCTGTTTGGACTTGAAAATGTGGTGCTCTTGCCTCATGTAGGAAGTGCCACTACAGAAACTCGCAATGCAATGGCTGACCTCGTTATTGGGAATCTTGAGGCTCATTTCTTGAACAAACCATTGTTGACACCTGTGGTTTAAAAGTTTGAACATCCGTACTTGCAGACCATTGCAGGTATCATCCTGATCTGGCACTACTCTTCAATAAGTAGGATCATTGTTTCTGGACTGGCAAACTCATGTCGAAACAGCTGATTGATACTAGTCCATTATTGAAATTATCTCATGGCATATTTTGCTTGTTTGTTTATTGATAACCGCATTGTACCCATTCATCCATCCATTTCAATTTTCGGTTTTCATTTATGACTTGACCAAATTTGTTTGCGGTATCGCAGTGGCATGAACCTTTGCCAATGAATTTTAAGTAGCAAACACGATTGGGAGATTATCAAAACAGTGCACTAAAATATGGGCACCCGATAAATAATATTTGGTTCAGATGTAGTGGCCGCCGCATGAGGCTTTTAGATTCAAGTGAAATTCCAGTCCGGAAAATATTTCGTAAGTAGAATCCAAGGACATATTTTAGCGTCCAAGCTTCGAGTGAAAGGCGGGTTTCACCTGTATGAAAGTAGGCTTTAAATTGGAGGGTACATTGAGGAGAGAATGGTTTATGAGAAACCTATAAATCTAATGACAAGCAATGTTTTAGTAAGTAATGCAGTAATGTTGAGATGAGGGAGAGCACCATGGATTTTATGGACCTCGAGTCTGCTTTGGCTGCATATTGAGCTCATGTGGTACTGCTACATTACTGAGCTTAGGCAGAGTATAGAGTCAATGTCTGGAAGGGCCTTGTGTTGGAACTTGGAAGGAGAAAAGGCTAGATTTCTATTTGAACTCGACATACCTTTCTACAAAGAGTGCTAAATTGTGTTTCATATTGTGATATGTTGCATAGAAGAGGACCTACTATAGCTGCAAGTCTGCAACTGTATGGATTCCTAATTTTCAATATTAGACCAGACTAAATATCCGAAATTTGTGAAATGGAACACGAACTATAATGCCCTACTGGTTACTTGTTTGCAACAGATTGTCATGACAAGTCTCTTCAGCATAAACGTAAGCCTTTTCAAAGTCACTGAACTCAGATTCCTTTACGTTCCACTCCATTGCCTGTTTCATTTGACTTGTAATGCAACAAGACCAATTTTGAGGTTCCATAGTTCCATTCACTATAACATTTTTCTTCTCGAAACGATATTAAACATTCAAACATACAAAAACATCAACCACCCAAGATAACTCAAGTTTCGAACTCCCAATCTCTCGGTCAAATCCTTGTCTCAAAATGGGGCCGTCTGTTTGCCTGGATATAATACACGGATAGGATAAATAATTTCCTATCTGACGAGGTGTTGTGTTTGGACATCCTGATATTATTTAGCCGGATATGACCATTGTCCCTAATTGAAAAAGAAAAAGAGAATTCTATCTTCTTCTTCGACCTCCATCAACCGACCTCAGTCACCTTCAATCGACCTTGGCCGCCATCAACCGACCTCATCTATTTCATAAACCTTTACCCAGATAACTCCGGAAAAGATAAAACGCCAAACTTGAGTGAAGTGCCCATTCTCTCGGTCAAATACTTCTCTTCTCCACCAACCCTTGTCTTCAAGGATCCAAGTCATAACTCCTGCTTCCTAAGTGATTGGTCGTCGGCCAGGACTGTTCAGGTCCGTATTCTTACTCCAATGAGCTTTGTGTTTGTGTTCTGGGTTATATGCGTTATCACCTGCTAGGGAATTTGCCCATGCCATTGCTCACTCCAGTGTCGAGAAAATTGATCTTAGATGGATACCTCTTCAATGTTACTCTGATCCATTATCTATCATTTTATTCTGAGAGAGGACAAGAAGAATTGCTTTGCTTCGTTTATTAATATTTAATAGGCTTTCAATTGAATTACTGAATTGTTCCCTCCCTATGTCAAAGTTGAAGTGAATTGTTCTCTATTTAGGATTGTATTCTTTTGAATGTTTATCAATAGAACTATAGAGAATGATGTGTTTGTTGTATAACTTACAATGTCCGAGGAACAAATTGATCGTGTCGAAAGGCCTAGATCAAAAGATATCAGTACTTTCTCGCACTGTCGGTGTCATTGAATTTTTGTGTGTGTGTAAGAATTAGCCCAGGTGACATTTTCATCCTAGCTTGCGCTCTTTTCCTGCTCAAACAAGAAAGAAAGAGAATTGGAATTTTAGACATAGATATATACAATTAAACTATGAAAAGCATTGATAGCATTCATATTGCTTGCAGGTAGTCATTTATCTCATAGCATCCTCATTACAGCATTGATTGTAAGTGACCATTTGTTTTTATTGGACAGGAAGATCATCCTATAGAGCGTATGCACAAAGTCTACACCTCATTTTGCTGCTGCTGTGTTGCACCGTCTTAATCTCTTATTCCTTTTCAGGTAAGTGCTTGCTCAAATTCTTTGTCTGATTTTGATGTATAGTTAATGTATTTATGCTTTCTGTGTTATTGGGTACTCATACACTTTTAATATTGGACTTCCCTGATTGCTATTGTTTTTAATACCGGTAACATATCAGGCTATATGGTAGCTGGTCTATGCTGTGTAAACTTTTAGATTGGAAAAAAAAATTAATGAGCCGTTTTTTTTTGTTGTTGATATTTACGAGTCCCATTTTTAAAAATTGTATGAGGGAAAAAAGTAAGGAACTTGAAAAGTGATTAATAATTATAGTACAATACTGCGATATAATAACTATAACTCCAGTATACTCACTGTACTCTTACTGTGTCACCCAAATTTTTTTTCCTATCTGAACATGAACTCTCTGCTAATACATTATGACTTCCATTCACAATTTCATATTGAAAAAAACTTTATTATGTTTATAATCCTGTTTTTGGTTTTGTTTTTGCTGTTTAGTTGTTTCATTCTGTTGCTTTTTGATTATGTAGGGGTGTTGGAAGCTGTTATTGATAAGATAACGTGTTGTGATTTTGGGTGAGTCATGTGTAGAGTGTTTATGTGATGCCCTTACCCAGTTTCGATGCTTGTGTTTAGTGTATTCAAGTTCTAGTTTCATGGTTAAATACTTATTCTTTTCTTATTTTGTGGTATCGTTTTCTTTAGTTAAAAATATTATATGATTATCATGTGTGTGTGTGTGTGTGTATTTACTTTAAATATTTGTTTAGCTTTGGTTGTTCTTATCTTTGTGGTAAGATAAGAAGGATTTGGTGTTGATGGTGGGTAAGCCAAAACAGAAACAAAAAATAAAGAAGATAGAAAGTGAGGAAAGAGAGGGGAGAAGAAAGGAAAGGAGAGTGAAGAAAGAGAAGAGGGGTGACAGAAGAAAAAAGAAAAGGAAAGTAGAACAGAAGAAAGAGGGAGAAGAGTTAGAGGGAGGTCAGGTTGAAAAGAAGAAGACAGAGGAGGGAAGGGAAAAGAGAGAAAAGAAAATGGGGGAATGAGAAAACGGCAAGAGGAAGAGGTGAATTTGGTTTCTTTGTATGCTGGGTTTATTTCCAGAAGGAAGGAATGAAGTTTTGCCATTCGATGTGGATTGGGTGAGGGGGATTATTCTGTTTGGGAGATGAGTGGATGTTCTGTCTTAAACATATTTTTGCTATGATTTTCCTTGGTTCAGTTCATACGTGTTAAATTGAGATGATTGTGTGTACTATTGTGAGTGACTTCTGATTTTAGTTTTCTTCTCTATTAGTCTTAGTTGCTTGAACTTTAAGCATGATTTTTTTGTTGCTTGTTTGTGATTTGGGTGGTTCCATTACTTGTTTTCTCCTGGAATTTAGTCTTAAGGGGTTTGGGTTCCTCTGCTAGTATGCATCATTTGTTTCAAGGGTGATAGAGTTTGTTGCTGCTTAGTTTGGCCAACTAATTGTCTTCTATTTTCAAATGCAGTTACTGTTTGGTTGGTTTAATTTTGTTGTTGTTATGATTGGTGGTTAATAGAGCTCTTTGGAGTTATTTTTTCTCTTTGAATTTATTTATTTCTTTTGGTTCAGTCTTTTAAATAAGTGATGATTAGAATATGCGATTTGAGTTTATTCGCCTTGTTACTTGCTGTTGTTATTTGTGTTCGTGAGTGCAATGGTTTTTATTGTATTTGCAGTGATATGATGTCAGTGTGTGATTTCCCGATTTGTGCGGTGGGAGCATGAAAATTATATATATTTAGTGAGAGGGGGTGTTGGCAATGTGCTTATTACTTATGACTTGACCGTAAAGGCACGATCATTGAGCTTAGGTAGCTCGGGTTGAAACAACCAAGACATAGCTAAAAGGTTTGCAGTGGCATTCCTAATATATTTTAGTTTACGGGTTGCAGTGGCATTCCCATATGATATCTAATTTATTGAGCATGCAGTGGCATGTCAAGTGATTAATAAGTTTGCAGTGGCAGCTGGGTTCTTTTCTGTGATTTGTTTGATCATAGTGTTGATCTTGTTTCAAATGAGTGATTACGAGTTCTTGTATAAGCCATATCTCGGTGTTGCCGTGACATATTTTGTGAAAGATTGTAGTTGAAGAATGCTTAGTTGGTAACGTGTTCTCAATTTCTCAACTTTGTGGCTGTTTCTTGACATTGTGATCAATCTTTACTTGGTTTTTAGAGTCACTCACTGAGCGTTAGTTTGCTCATCCCACAATGTATTTTGTGTTTCCAGGTCTGTTAGTTTCCTTTCCAGAAGAGTTTGGGTTGTGTGCAGCTCAGAGTAGGATTTTCTTTCTTTGGTTGACTTATTTAAAAAAAAGGCTTTCCTGTTGTAAGTAGCTTTTGAATTCCATTTGGGTTTTATTTGTAAAATGTAAATTATTTCTGCTGCGAACATTTTCTCTATCTTTATTTTTACACCGAATTACTTGCTCATATATTTCGTATTTGAAATTTCAATTTCGGCTCATAACAATGCTTTTGTACAATTTGGGACCGGGTCGTTTCAGTTTATGTTTCTATTTTGTTGATTTAGTTATTGATTTCTCTGTTTGATAGTACCTGAAAGAATTTAGAGGGGGGCTTTTGTTGTTAATGTAAACTGGTTTTTAATTTAATTTTCTTTTAGCAATCTCAATCTGTAGCTTTTTAAAATTAAAGCTTTTTATTTCTATGATCATAATGTAAATTGGGTTTACAAGTAGTTTTGTTGTTAAGGTAATCTGATTTTTATAATTGGTTTTGAATCTTTAGTTTTCTTTTAGCAATCTCAGTCTTTAGCTTTTTAAAATTAAAGCTTTTAGTGATATATTCACTCTTAACCTCAAGAAGAGATTAACACTTATGGCGTAGTTGCGTAGTAGTAAATCACCTGGAACTAATATATGTACATAAAACAATTAATATGAATTACTGGTATTAGTGTCTTACTCATTTCTACTTACTCTGCATCAAATGACCATGGAAAACCTACTAGTAAGTTCCATAAACTGTGTATTTTTCAGTTTTCCAGGAACCATGAGCACAGGAGGATCAACTTCTTTTGGATTGACGATATATTAATTTAAGAAACTTTATTGCTTGTGTTTCGCACCGTGTGAGAGAGCAAAAGACTTCCACAGTTCAACTGCAGAGCAAAGGAATTTGGAACTTTCTTTCTACAAAATTTGCAGCCCCACCTGCAATGGCTGCCATAGCATTTACACCCCAGGTTCAACGACCTCCCTTGCCCTTATTTTCCGCACCCAAATACCCAAAACCCAAAACCAGAGCCCCCCTCCAACCTCCTTCTTCCTCTTCTTCAACTTTACAGCTCGCCTATGACCCCTTCGTTCACCAACTCGCCGAGTCCCTCGACGACTCACTCCCCTCCTCCTCTTCTTCAGCTCTCCAAAACCTCCGAGACTCTTCTGTTCAAACCGTCCTCTCAACGCCATGGCCCACTCGCAAAGATGAGCCTTATCGCTTCACAGACACCTCCTTCATCAAAAGCTCTCAAATCACTCCAATATCTCGCCCACCCAGCTTTCCAACCGCACCGGAAGATACCAAGTTTCCCCATTTGGATATTGTCGATGGGTTCCTTGTGAATTCAATAAATTTGAGCGAATTGCCGAGTGGGGTTTATGTTGGTAGCTTGATGGAGCTTTCAGACGAAACAATCATGAAAAGGGTGTCTGAGTTTCTGTCCAGTAGCTCTCAGGGAGACTTGTTTTGGTCCATTAATGGAATTGGGGCGCCGGATTTGACTGTGGTTTATGTTCCAGCAGGGTGCCAGGTAGAGAATCCTATATGCTTGCGCTACTTTTCCAATGAAGGAGGTGAAATTAGGTCACATAAACTGCCATTATCGAATCCAAGGGTGCTTGTGTTGGTGGAAGCGGGAGGGGAAATTGGTTTGATTGAGGAGTTCCTAGGTGGTGATGGGGACAAGTGTTATTGGGTTAACTCTGTTTTGGAGGTTGGGGTTGGAGAAGGAGGGAAAGTTAAGCATTCTTATGTTCAGAACCAGTCTGTAAATGCTGCCCACATCAAGTGGACTTCTGTTCGCCAGGTAATTTCTTCTGCTCTATCTTTTCTTTATTTTTTTTGTTACTTGGTGAATTGGTTGTTAAATTTTGTGTAAATATCCATACTTTGAGAAGACTCTAGTAATGGAGATTTGATTCGTTTTTTTAACCAGGAATCTGCTAGTACGTATGAGCTTGTCGAAGTTAGCACTGGCGGAAAGTTGAGCAGACACAATCTCCATGTTCAACAACTAGGACCTGACACAATCACCGAGTTATCAACACTGCACTTGTCTGCTGGTAATCAAACCCAAGATCTACATAGTAGCATAGTCCTGGATCATCCACGAGGTTATTCCAGGCAACTACATAAATGCATTGTGTCTCACTCTGAAGGAAAAGCTGTATTTGATGGGAACGTAAAGGTTAACAGGTAAAGTGATTTTCATACAATATCAGATTGTTCACATTTGCTGCTCAACAATACAGTTAGGCATTGTGTTTGTCCCTCATAAGTCTTCACTGTTATATTTTCAGATACGCACAACAGACAGATGGTGGGCAACTAACAAGAAGTCTTCTTCTTGCACCCCGTGCCACTGTAAATGTTAAACCAAATCTTCAGATTATTGCTGACGATGTGAAATGTTCCCATGGAGCTGCAATTAGTGACCTAGAAGAAACCCAGCTCTTCTATTTTCTGGCACGGGGGATCAGTTTAGAGGCAGCAAGAAAGGCTCTTGTATATTCCTTTGGTGCTGAGGTGATTGAAGGATTACCTTATGCTTGGATAAAGAAAAAAGTAGAAAATCAAATTAAAGAATTGTTGGAAGGATCCTCATAATTAAGACATAATATGTCATTGTTTACTGAAAATGTAATTGTCACTCAGATTATTCGAACAAATTTTGTGTGGTATGAAATTCTG
The DNA here is from genome assembly GCF_000184155.1 of Fragaria vesca subsp. vesca. Lineage (NCBI taxonomy): Eukaryota > Viridiplantae > Streptophyta > Magnoliopsida > Rosales > Rosaceae > Fragaria > Fragaria vesca. The sequence goes on from NC_020496.1 coordinate 11,017,884, forward strand.
GAAAGCTTGATGCGCCAATTGTTTCCCAAGCAAAATTAATCAAACCCGTTCTCTTATAGGAGTTATAGGGCCATGGCTTGCCTTGTGTTTTTCCTTTTGCCAATTATGTTGGCCGTGTGTTGCATTTTTGCTTGACAATGTGGAAAGTTAATAGTAAATAGTAAATACTAATGCCTTCTTCTCGTCTCTTCCTCGTTGCTTGCAACTGGTAAATCTGATCTCAGACTTCCATAGTTGTTCAGGGTGTCTAGATGTTTTTAAAATTTAAGCAACCATTGCTTTCACAGGATCCAAAAGACATCTAGTATGATTGTAGCGGAGGCACTGTCCTGTCCTAAATACCAAATTCCAAATCCAGGTTATATACAATTTTTCACTTTCCTTGAAAGAAATCTGACCTCTAGATCAGTTTATAGTAAACTCGACATAGTGTGCTGAACTGAGGATCGCCTTTTGTTAGAAGGAGAAAAGGCTACAATTTCTCTTTCAACTCGACACGGTGTGCTGCCTATTAGTTTGAGAATCTTAAAAAAGATTGCTGCCAATCATTTTGAGAATCTTTTTGCTCTCAATGCAGGTACACATAACAGAATGCATCTCCCAAGTGACATTACGGTTGATGAAGTCAAATGTGCTATGTTTAACATAGGTGGGTTGAATGCAAAGTATAATGTTCTACTGCCAATTACTTTGAGAATCTTTTTGCTCTCATAGTCGTAGGAAGAGTTTTCATGGAACACAAACTAAAATGCCCTACTGGTTGCTTATTTGCAATGGATTGCCATGAAAACTCTCTTCAGCTTAAATGCTAGCTTTTTAAAGTCACTGATCTCAGATTCAAGTGCTGTTCCACTCCATTGCCTGCTTTATTAAAAGATTCAAACTTTTACTCCAAGCAGAACACTTTTGAGGCTTCCATTCACTAAAACATTGTTCTTCTCAAAAACGGAAATAACATACAAATAAAAGTTAAAACCATTTTGTGCTCTTATGATCTTATCAGTGGGCCTATAAAATACTTGTTTTGTTGTAAATAGTTATTACTTAGTGGGTATTCTTGTAATTAGCCGACTAGGGTTGTTATTGTAATTTACATCATGGCTTCATCTCTATATAAGAGATAGTTCCCTACTCAATAAGATATACATATTCTCTCATTCTTTTGGTTGTTTCTCTCATTTCTCAATCTATTCTTTTTGTTTTACAAGACGTTATCAGCACGAATAGTTCTAATATTATCTTGTTTTCTATTGCATGTGAAGCTCTAAAAGCAAAGGATGATCTTTCAATTTGATTCATCGAATTCGCTCTACATTGACATGGAAAGCTCTGAAATCGATGATCAACCATATGAGGATCATTATCTATCCAAGCTCTTGGATTGGCTGAGTAGCTACACAAATGGCATTCTCTGTTCTACACATAAAAGATGGAGATTATCCGTTCTGCAATGAGTAACGTTTTCTTATCTTAATTCCAATTCATATTTGCTAGCCTTGATTATATGATGAACAAATCACCATGAAGCATGAACCTATTGTCTTTGGTTGCATTTTGAAATCTATATACGATGCATGAAGACCTAAATTTATATTCTTAATTTATTCAGATGATAAATACGTATGTGGTATATAAATTTGTTCATGTTTTGTGATTGAAATAGAAGACATAAAAATCTTCAGGGAGACCAGTAGCCACCGAAATAAGCCCAATCGCATGCCTAGTAGTGCATACCAAAAGGCGCATGGATGAACGAACTTCAAATCCACTATCATTCTCTGACATTCGAACACAAGAGCGTGAATGCATTCTGGAAGTAATGCATGTAACCGGTAATGTAGGACCATTAATTTTGTCATTTATATCAACGGTTACATATATGGAATATTTATGCCTGAAGCATTTAGTGATACAAATTAACATTGCTCATAATGAGGTTTGAATAAAATCCATTTAGAAATGTAACGTCATTTGCATAATGACGCGTAGCACTGATTATGTTACTTAATTGTGACTTAATATATACGTTTTGTTAGTTACAGTTTTGAATTGTATCAAATTCAATGTCATTTAAGGGCATATAATGCCGGAAGCATTTAAGGGCATGTATAAAGACGTTATAACCGGAAGCATTTAAGGGCATGTAATGCCAGAAGCATTTACCAAGTTATAACCCATATGTTATGGTACAAGCATTATGGGTCAAATTATTGTTCAAATTACGATAGACGATATGAGTTTAATTTTCGGTTATACCAATTAAATTATGTCATTATAATCCATTATGCTAGAAGCATGAGTTTTGATTTTTAATTATGCGATTATTACATAAACGTTATGCCAGAAGCATTTATCCAATTTAATACCTATGTGTAATGCTAGAAGCATTAATGAGATTTGTACTCATTGTCTTTGGTACATACTTAACCGCTGCATAAATTACGTCAGTTTTATTTAATCAATTCTCTATTATGTTATCATTTATATGAATTGTTATGGGGATGTAATGACGCATTTTGCCGGAAGCAATTAATGACGCAAATGAATTTATTTTGCACGTAACCGCTACGGTGTTGACATTTATTGGTTCAGTAAATATCAATTTTATTGCATATACATTATGTCAATGAGAATTAAATTGTTTCTGTTATAATTTAATTTATTTTAGTTTAATATAATTACTTTCACATTAAGTTTGTCTGTTATGATTTAATAACATATATTGCACTGGTTTATGTTACATTGGTGAATATTAATGATGTTAAGCCAGAAGCTTAAATCAAGCATGAATATAAATGAAATTGAGCTAGAAGCTCGACGTAAGCTGCAAAGCTAGAACATAAGCTCATCATGTGTCGCCTTGAGTCTATGACAATGATTATAATTTTTCTCAAACTAGGCTCACCTAGTTGGATGCGATGTCTAGGCAAGTACTTTTGAGGATGTGTACTTAAGTGAGCCTCGCTCCACCACCTCATCATGGCTTACCTGGTCCCGTATACAATTGGAGTTACCGAAAGGGTTGATTAATAACATTGCATTTCTTGGTAGACCATTCTTAGCCCAGTAGACCTACTCTCCCTCTACGGGACCTAAAAGCCCAACATTTCTCTCAGATTGTGCCCCGTAGGCTAGTATGTAGAGGCTAGGTTTATTTATTTCACTTTAATTACAGTCAATTCCTTTGGTCCAGCAGAATCAAACAAAAGGAAAATAATCTAATGACACTGGTTTTTCATACCTAGTCATTATGTATGTCTATAAGGCACTCCAAATACTTTCTCATAATGACTGTTGTTAATATATTCACCATATTTAATATGTAGTTAATTGCTAGAAGCAATTACACATAATTACATGACATATTCACTAGGATAAATTAGTAGCGTGGAATTGATTTCATCAATTGTTACATGATTATAATTTGAAAATACATGTACCTAATGAACCGGTAGTTCAGAAATGAACCAGTGGTTCAGAAATGAACCAGTAGTTCATGTATAAATCAAACTTGTAGTTTCGATAATCCCTCCATTAAGAAACTTGAAGTTTCATTCCAAAATTCACCAGACATGATAAAATCGGTAGCTTTTATCATGTTAATTGGTAGTCTCCAGAAGAAATTATTTGAAGTAGACATCTTCTTTGCCTGAAGCAAATCATAATTAGAGAATATTGAAATGAAAAGGCTTGATGCCCTAGAATCTAAATCAAAATGGATACGTGTTATCAATATTAAGGAATTGAGCATTCTCGTCTGGCTGACAAGGCAAAATACCTCTACGTTTCAGAAGAACGTTATCAAAAGGTAAGTTCATTAAATTCAATACTTAAAACGTTGAAACCGTTTAGAAAACTGGTGTAATATCTTTGCATAACCTTCGAATGTGCGGCCACAGCGTACATTGAAGATATTAAAATTTATTTGTCACACCCCAATTTTCGATGGATAAATTTCAAAAACTAAAAACAAATACTGGAAATGTAAATGTCGATAAATTCATCAACCGAGTTAAACATTTAATCTCCTTAATTACATCAACTTCCAAAAGTCTAGTAATAAACAACTTCGCTCACAAGAGCTTAAAACAACTACCATAAAAATACAAATAAATGTATCTCGTCAAAAACCCAGCCTTAACCCTGTCTTAACCCTGCTGATCATCACCTGCAGGTCTAACCCCTACACCATGAATTGGTGCACCGGGTTGTAAACAACAAACCCGGTAAGCTAAAAAGCTCGTATGAGTAACTCCCAATTAATAACTCAACAATCCTAACATCACATATAATTAAAATTGATAATTCCTGCCTTGATAACTTAGTTCAGGAATCACCTAAAAGCAAGAGAAATCAAGAGAAGCAATTAAGAAAAACACAATAATTCAAAATCACTCAAAATCATAAATGAAACAAATAATTAAAAAGAACGCAACAACTCACAATCAAGCCAAATCAAAATGAAATCCTGCAAAAATGCATAGTTCAGGAAATACTTAAAAACAAGAAATTTTAAAAGACAACATATAAGAACATCAAACAATCATTTCTCTACTCTTACTTATGAGTTCGCCAACACTTAGTCATCCCCCATAAGTAACCAACAAATGCGTACTCATGGGTTCGTCAACACTTAGTCATCCCCCATGAAGTACCGACTGACAGACTAGAGCTCTATACTGACCGTAACCAATCACCCGGCCAAGGCTTGGTTCCCGGT
>NC_020496.1:11023263-11026728 GCF_000184155.1 Fragaria vesca subsp. vesca
ATCATCATCATCCTACAAAAACAACATCACAATCATCATCATAATCATCTCCAAAATCAACATTATAATAATTATAATGATTGGTCCGAAAGTGGACCTTAGTGAGATGTTACTCACCTCAAATCCAGCTGCGTCTTCGCACGCACAACTCAAGCATATCACACAAAACCACACCACAAGTCACCTATTAACAAAACGTTAACCTTAGTAACTAAGAAAGCAACATTATCCGACTCAAACCGAAACTCAAGTCCTAATCCACGAGCTTATCACTCGAGACAAATCCTCCACCTTGACCTCTAAAAGGTCGCTGAAACGTCCTACACATCCTATAGAACTACTAACCAGAATCTCATGTTCGGATTACTCAAAAAAATGAAACGAACGAAACTAATCACCACGGGGAAACCCTAGCATGCAATAAAGATAACCAAAACCTACAACCCACAAATCAACACACTCGTATCGAAGAGTATTATCTAACTAGCACCACAAAACACCCCAGACACTACCGGACGCGCCGCCACGTGCCACCACAGGCGGCGGCGAGTGGGCCCCACGCGCTACCACGAAACGTTTGAATTAGGGCAAACTCAAAACATCAAATTTGTAGATTGAGGAGAGAGGAGCATCTTTTATACCTGAGGGTTCAACTAGTTCGGCCGGAATCGACCGGAAATCACCGGAAACCCACCGGAAAAGTTGGAATTCACCACCACCACTCCACACCGAGAGTCGAGCTTCAAGACCACCAGAAAACAAACCAGGACGCCAAGGAGCTCCTATCCCGACCATTTTCAAGCTGCGTCGCCGCCGCCGAAGGTGGGAAACCCGATCGGTCTCCAAGCCGGACTTCCAAGCTTCGGGTCACCACTTCGGGACTGAATCTGCGCAAGTCACCACCACAGGGCAGCTCGGATGGAGGAGAGGAAGAGAACCCGACCGGTGCCGTCGTCTGGGTCGGCCGGAGTTGGCCGGAAAAGTCAGGTCGGGTTGCCGGGTCCGGGTCGGGTCGGCTGGAAAACTCAGATACCCAAGGTGAGGCGCGGGAGAGAAAGAGAAGAGGGAAGAAATGGTTCCGGAAAAAATGAAAAGAAACCTAACACTTTTCTTAGTTATACTAAAAATTCCCGGAAACCACGAACTTCTGCTGACCATAACTTTCGCATACGAAGTCCGTTTTACGCGTGCCACATGTCTACGAACTCGTATCGTCGTGCTCTACAACTTTCGTGAAGGAAGTTTCCCGAGAAACCCAACCGATTAAAAAGTCAACTCTTAACCCTTCAAAATAGAGCATTTTTACGGAATTAAAAACTCAACTACTTCCAGTCCACTCACTAAACCACAAATCCATACAACTCTTACTTAAATAATTTCCAAAATAATATTAGAAACTAATATTAAAATTCCGGGGTATTACATTATTAGCTGGAAGCTAAATGATTCGAGCAAATACTAGCTATAGTATTGGTGTTTGATGCACCCAGGAAAAACATATGATGCACCGTATCCTCAACTCAATTATCACACGGGCATCCCCCTCAGAATAAGGGTATTGTCTTTAATGACACATTATATCAAGCTGCTCGTTAAGAATGTTGAATACTAGACCATCACATGCAAAGACTAGAATGTACATTATCTTTTTATGCACAGAATGCAAAGAAAAATACGTGGACCTATCCAACCACCATACGGACCAGTTAAATATTAATGGTTTTGGTTGATGCATCGACAAAAGTGATCAGATGTCACACTATTGTCCACAAGAAAATGCTGCGTTTGCTAAACTCTCACCTATGAAATAGAGGGTACACCACTCGGATTATCCCATAAATTCTATAAGACTTGATAATGCCGGAGAGTTTACATCGAAGGTTTTCGATGATTATTGTATATCCCTTGGGTTTTGTAAAACATATAGTTTCCTATGTTCAAACCCAAGATGGTCTCGCATATAGAACCTTGGTAATGTGCACCAAGCTTTTACTATTTGCGTCGGGCTATGCAATCTTGCATGCAGCCATGTCGGTCCAGTTGAGGCCCACTGCTACCCGTCTTATTTCGTGTTACAGTTGGTGACTGGGTGTGAACCTGATGTTTTTGCACTTACACGTATTGGGTTTGCAGTCTCCATGCCAATTGTGCCGCCACAACGTACACAATCGGGTCCTCAACAAATGATGGGCATATATGTCGATTATGAACCCTATCCATTTATGTGCTCCTTAGAGCCCTTGACAGGAGATCCCTATACCGCTAGATTTGCGGTCGTCACTTTGATGAGACAGTCTTCCCGCCGTTAGAGGGAGATAAGAACGTGAGCGTTCCTGATGAACGACATGTAGAATGTCTCATCTTGATCCCCAAACAGCATATGTTATATTGAAATGCGAAGAATTCTACTTCTAGTTGAAGTGTAAAGAATTCTAGATCTATGTAGTGTATCCCAGAATATGCCAGACACTTCATTAGATCTAGTTAAAGTGACGAGATTATATATACCTGCTGCAAACCTGCAAGGATAAATATCCCCGTAGGACGTATCGTCCTAGTTGGACGAAGTACGGCCATGGCGGCTAACCAGTCATAGTCCCTGCCCTGAAGCGAGGTAAACCATTATGTTCGAATGATTCTTATCCCTAGAAGAGGGTAAACTTGGCACAAATGAATCTTCTTGCCATCGCAATCTCAAACCAATTCAACTCACGAGATTAATCCAGATTATGGGTTCGTCCTAGAAGAGACGAAGTTGGGGGACGCTCCAACATTTAAACCCACTCCCGAGAATAGAAAATCTCGGTAAATTTAGTGAGATATTGAATCGGAATGAGAGTTCATCGATGATGTATTTGTATTTGCGGTGGCCACCGAAATTATAATAAGCGATGATGTCGAACCTTGATTCGTTGATAGATCTCAACAAAGAGACGACTGGCTAAAAAGGAAAGAAACAATCCGGGTCATATTAGATTCCTTAACTTAAAGAAAGGTGTTATGGGCCTGTTGTTCTCACACCTCCCCATGTTAAACATGCATATAGAGTTTAATGGATACTTGTAAGGAAGCGTAATGAGAAAAATGAGATTGTGATATACAAAACTCTTCTAATGGCGCAAGAATTTTCTCAACGCCCTGTGATTGATTACGAGGAGAAGTATTTTCCTGTAATGGAAGTCATAACGTTCCACTACCTTATCAGTTTGGTAGTTTCCGAATAACTGAATAAGTAGCCTATGAATGTGGTAACAACTTATCTCTATGAGGATCTGAATATAGAGATATACATGAAGGTTCTTGAAAGACTTCTGTTACCCAATGCAAATAGTTCTAGACCACAGAACATGCTCTCCATTTGCTAGAGTAGTTCACTTTAGGGGTTCAAACAATCCAGACGGAGTTGGTATAACCGTCTAACTGTCTAAGTGAATATTTGCTTGGGATGGGATATATGAACAATGG
>NC_020496.1:11027649-11036536 GCF_000184155.1 Fragaria vesca subsp. vesca
ACACGCCGCCTCCGTAAATGGCATAAAAGACTAATTTTTTGTTACTTTAAATGTATGACGGAAAATGGCTCGTTCTATCCCTAGGCATCATGGAATGGATCAACCGCCTATGATTCTTGGAATGATGTTTGCCTTGTTAAATATGCTGATACGGGTTATGTAAACCCACACAAGGCTTATTCCCAATTGGTTATGTCTTTACTATAGGGAATACAATAATCTTAGAGGTATATGAAACAAAAACCTCTTTAAATCATGCTGACTATTAAGTTATTCAAGAAACATGATCAATGTAGTAGTTTTACCTAGTGTGTAGTTTTCAGGGGGAGTCAATATTAGGGGGAGTATCCTGAAGCATACTCTTGACTATTGTGTACTCTTTTTGTCCTTCGTCCAGGGTTATTTTGTCCCACTGGGTTTTGTTACCTGACAAGGTTTTAATGAGGCACACATGTAATTGGTCACCTTGCTCATGCTGCATCTTAAAGATGCCTTTATTTGAAATATATGCATTTGCTCATCTTTTCCCTTCGACCACGGGTTTGTCCCACTGGGTTTACCGGGCAAGGTTTTGGTGTAGCAACTATTATGCATCTATCTCCCATAGACTCACATCTTATAATTCAGACTGAACCACTTCACCGAAATCAAGGGTTCTGCTATTACTGCTACTTGTGCGTTGTACTCTTTTCTCATTCGACCAGGATTGTATTTGTCCCATAGGGTTTTTATTACCTGGCAAGGTTTTGACGAGGCAACACCAAAACACATATCAGGGGAAGCTAATGATAGAGAATACCCAAGGGGGAGTGTTGTAAATAGTTATTACTTAGTGGACATTCTTGTAATTAGCCGACTGGGGTTGTTATTGTAATTTACATCATGGCCTCATCTCTATATAAGAGATAGTTCCCTACTCAATAAGATATACATATTCTCTCATTCTCTTGGTTGTTTCTCTCATTTCTCAATCTATTCTTTTTGTTTTACAACATGTTTTTTTTTGTTAGAGCTTCAGAAGTTGAAACTTTTGTGGCCTGTACTCAACAAACAACATACATTGCAGCATTCAGTATTCCACATGGATAATGGAAATTCTCTGTCAAAGAATCAGTAAGAAATCTCAATCCAATTGGAAAACTGAAGAATTGTGCTGATGTGTAGATTTCGTAATCCACATCATCATCTTCTCACTCCCATTATAAGCATCCCCACTCTGTCCTAATTCTAAACATCTTCATTTCCTAGAGTTCTCGACAGCACCCCAGTACACAGACACAAACAGCCATGGCAAGCTCAGCAATCCAGCAGTCAGCATTTGCCAGGGACTATAAGCTATTTGATTCATCATCTGACATAATTTAGATAAATAACATGTAAATGAAAATTCATTCTACCACAAATGACAAATTCTTGGCTATGTCACTCACTAGACTCTCTAGCTAGAAAGAGAAGAGAAACTTGCTTGTGGTTGCAGCTATCCATCAAATTCTCGCTATTTGATGAAATGTGAATAGTAAGGAAATAGACAATATAAGGATTTGAGTGAGTTAAAGGAAATGAATTGAACCCCTATAGACAGTGCAGAAGTGCGATGCTTGTATGTTTCCAGTCTTTCCTTTCATAGGGACTTGGAATGCCCTTCGGCCAACAGCTTTGTGAAGTTTAAACAAAAAGCCTAAAGGGCATCAGACTATAGGTAATTGAACTGAACAAATTAGCTGATTACCCCATACACACTATCAGGCGAATCAGGAAAACTACCAAAATATTCCAAACTGCTGCATCTCATATAATTTCAATGAAAGAAAAGAAGCATAAAAAAAAAAAATACAATAACATTACCTCTACCTAAAGAACAACCAAAGCGTAAATATTAAATGCAACATAGAACACAGATGACAACCATCCATAATCAATGTCAGACTATTTTCTTCTTTATCGTAAGTTCGTAACACAAAGCTATTTCTCGGTCTTACTCTTATCACACTTAAACCATGGTATATATATGTCGGAACTCGAGGATATATGGCGGCCTCCAAATCAGTGAGCATTACCATTAGGCTGATCATTATCGTAACCACTTCTCTATTGGGTTGATGTCCCATGCTTGTCGTATTCATGAGCCCAAGAGTCCTCATTACTACCTAAATAATTTTTCCAACCTTTTGACTTTTGAGAGTGTTCTCAGTAACGTTTGATTTAACTGTTCAGAAGAAAATTTAGTCAGAATGCATAATGAAAAAAGGGAAACAAATCAAAAGAAATAGAGAAGCAAAATGAAAGGAAAATAATAAACCGGTCACCTGAGATGGCTGAAAAGGACCAAATGGTTGAGGAATTTGAGGACAGTTTATGATAGGTATATAGTTGTATTTGGTATTAAGAAAATTTGGGCAGTTTTGATACCAATGATCCACTCCTTTTGGGACTAGATATGTGAGTTGCACCCATATCCTTTGATAGTATGGATCATCCGCCCCAATATTTATTGATGACGGAAATACAGCACGAGCCAAAGTGAAAAAATTATATGTAGTTCCATAGACGAAATTAAAATTAAAAATTGGAGTGTGTATGTTTAGAAAGATAAGAAAAGATCGAGAGGAAAGTAAGTGATAAAGATGGGACGGAAAGAGTGTTTAAGAAAGCAACTGATCAGCTAGGATGGGGGAAAGAGCGAGTGTTTTTAGGAACTATCTTCTAGGACTGAAATGACAAACTTGTTAATATTTATATGCAATGTTTTGTGAAAGAAAGGCCATGCATATGCGCATGACTCACCCAAGTGTTATTGTTCGTTGGAAATGTCTCCATGCATGACTAAAATTCAATAGACGTACTTACGCTTCCTTTCATTTTTTGACTTTTTGGTCCTTTTTTCTGTTAGCATGTTCATACAAATTTTACGTGCAGAGACAGCAGAGTTAAAACATGCACACCAGATAAGGATTTGAGTGAGGACTTGAAAAAATTGCCTCATTTTTATCCCTTCTAGATAGTGTACATGTGTACAAAAGAAATTTAGTTTGATGACCGCAGCAACTCTGAGAAAACCACCATATACATTTTTTTTACCATTCGATTACCACCATATAAACTTATACACACTACACAAAATCAATAGGATCAAACATGTATCTGCAATTAACACCTGCAGCTGGTATTAACAAACATATGCAACTAGTACTGGAATACGAAAAGTTGGATTCTATGCGCGGTTAGCCAAGAATGGCGTAGCCACGGCTTTAAGAGGATGCTTTGGATGTATTGGCATGCCGGTAGTTTCAGTCATGTCTAAATCATCCCCGCTTGCTCCGCCAGGCAATGACCAATCAAACTTGTGCACCAAGTTTGCTATAGCAATCTCATTAACAGCCATGGCAAACTGAATTCCCGGACAGACCCTCCTGCCAGCTCCAAATGGAATCAACCGGAAGTCGTTTCCCTAATAACTTGCTCCACTATTCTCATTCAAGAACCTTTCTGGCTGGTACTCCTCTGGTTTGTTGTATGACTTGGGATCTCTTCCAATTTGCCAGATATTCACTGCAATGCGTGTGTTAGCTTTAATTTTGTAATAACCCTTGATTTCCACGTACATCTTGGTTGGATATCCTGGATAGTATAGGAAATGAAGGGTGTAAGCGAAGAGTCTCCCTGATCACAGCCTTCAAGTAGTTCATTTCAATCAAATCATCCTCTGTTATATTTTCTTTGTTTCCGGCCAATCCCCTGACCTCACTTTGCAATTTGTTCATAACCTTTGGATGCCTTAAGAGCTCGGCCATTGTCCACTCTAGGACAGAGTATGTGCTATCAGTGCCACCACCAAACATATCCTACAAAAACAAAAATCAAAGCAAGTAAATCCATGCATGATTGAAAAGGTAGACCAATAAGAGGTAGAGAGTGAGATAGTTTTACGTACCAATATAATAGCCTTTATATTAACTCTATCAATAGGTAAACCAGAACATTTTCCTTCTTGAATCTCAAGCAAAACGTCCAGAAAATCCATTTGGTTGTCCTTATTTGGATCAACATGATTCGCATGACCGCTACTTCCACTGGTCTTCGAACGATGATCTACACGAACTTGAATCACTCTATCTAAGATGTCATCGAATTGCTTAGCCACCTTGTCTAATTTAGCTTCGAAACCATTAACATGGCTCAACCATGAAAGCCATGTAATGTAGTCTCCAATATAGAGACGACTCAATAGCTCATTAAACTCCCACAATAGCTCCTTAAACATAATCTTATTACCACCTTCCCCTACAGCACTAGTACTGTACTTCCTCCCCATTGTCACTCTAGATATAACATCACTAGTAAACATTGCAAAAATTTCTCTCAAGTTCACAACTCCTCCCGACGATTCATTAATCTTGTCGATCATGAGTTTTGTTTCCTCTTCTCTCACAGCGAGAAAGAGCTAACGCTTTTATTGTTTAAGAGATTTATAACACAGATACTCTTCACCTGCCTCCAGTACTCACCGTAAGATGCCATGGCGAAGTCTTTGTAGTTGCAGAGAAGCTTCTGGAAGATGACAGACTTGGGCCTATTGGAGAAATATTCGAGATCATTGATTTTCATGATCTCACGGGCAGCCTCAGCCGACGAGACAAGAACCAGTGGGGCAGTTCCCACATACAGGAGCATGAGATCAGGGCCATAGCGTTGAGCTAGTTTTTGGATTGAGCGATGAGGGTTTGAGCCTATTTCCAGAAGAAGTTTGAGCACAACAAGGAGCATTGATGGAGAAGGTGTGTAGCAACCGAGAAGGACCATTAATTTGTGTAGGAAGATGGTGAAGAAAATGAGTAAAACTAGTACTAATGTGTTAAGAACAGGGTGCTGGGAAAAGAAGCTTTCATGTATCAGCATGCTCAAGCATTTTCATCAGGAAAGTTATGTATGTGTGTCCTTCGTTCGTTCTCTGCTTAAATAATGAAATTTCTGTATGTGTCCTCATGTTTTTCATTCTCTGCTCAATTATTTTTGTCACATCCCGACTTTTATATTTTTTTACCTTATTTACTAGCTTGTTTATAATAAAAATTTCACCGTCTCCTTCATTGAGTTAATAGTTTAATTGGTCCCTAGAGGGGTTTCAGGGACGATTATATGCGGAGGATTATTCGTAGGAGAATTTATGACGATGGTAAAAATGGTAAATTTTAGCTAGTAAAATGTAATTTTTATTCGGGTATTATTTTTTTCGGGATATTTTATTTTTGAGTTGGGTTGATATAAGGTTGGACCGGTTTGAGAGGCCCAACCCATTTCCCCTCTTTCTCTTCTTCTCTCTTTTCTCTTCCTTCTCCCTCCCGTGCTCTCTCTCCGCCGGAAGCTCCCAGCCACTAGCTGCCGCCGTCCGGCCAGCGTCTGGCCGCTGCTCCAGCCCAGTTCGGACCCCCATCTCCTCCTCTCCCTCCCCGGCCTAGCCCCCGAGCATCTAACCCGCCGGAAGAGGAGAAAACCCACCGGAAACTCCCTCCTCCGGCCACCAATCCGGGCAAGCTTGGTATGGTTTTGTAGGTCTCCAACCCAGCTGCCTTGCCCTAAAAAGACTCACTCCGGTTTGCTTCAGGTAAAGAGAAATTTGAGGTGGAAGCTCTAGGGCGTTTTGGATGTTTTTGTTTGATTGGCATAGCTAGGCTTGGATTTGGGTTTGTGCTAGTTAGGAAAGTTGTAGAGCATGATGAGAGGAAGATGCTGTTCAAATTTCATAGGAATTGGAGGTCGCCGGAATCGGCCTCCGGCCGGCGCCGGCGCCGGAGCTGTTTGGGAGATTTTAATGTTTTTAGATTTGGAATATTAAGGGGAGTTTATTGAAGTGAGTTATGGAATTTTTGGATGAGTTTTGGATAGGTTTGTGATTTTCCGAAGTTTGGTATTTTTGACGGTTAATTAATGTAGAATCCGGCCGTAGGATTTAAGTCGTATTCTGTGGGAAGTTGTTTTTACGGCTGCCGGTATGTTCGGCGAAGTTTGAGCCGTATTGAGTTAAGAATAGCGAATTTGGGCAATGATGAGTGTGTGGGAGGCTCACGTTTAATTTTGTCCATTTTGTTTAATTATTGGATTTTTGGTGGGAAATTAATTATATATTTGGAACAGGACGAGAGGAGGCCCGAGCAGAGGAAGTCTCGGAGCGTCATCAGGCTTAGGCCTAATTAGTGAGTGGACCTTTATTTTAATTAAAAAGCATGCGATGAATTATCTGTTGATCATTTATTTATTTTCCTGAGATTTATTTATTTCTCGGATATTTGGCAATTTTCCTCCTTTAGAGAGATCCCGAAAATGAGATTTTCGGTGGATATGTTTATTGGATGTTTATGATGATAGTATGTATATGTAAATGCTAGCTAGCCATACGTGTTTGATCCGCCATAATGAGGTAAAATACCATTATGGGGTGACGTGAGTGTTAGACACAAGCGTAGTAGCCCTATATGAAAACTATTTTCTTATTTGGTTTATTTAGGTTTTCATATAGGGAGTCCACACGTATATACACTCGTGCTTTTTCCGCCATACTGAGGTACAATTCCATCATGGTGTGATGTGAGCGTTAGACGCAAGCGTAGTAGCCTTGTATGAATTTCTACTTTTCTAATTTGTTCTTAGAATTCATACAAGGAGTCTGACGAGTGTGAATACATACACTTATATATGTTTATATATAATTTAGCCTGAGAGGCTGTATTTTATTAAGTTGTGGTGACTAGCCGGTGTTGGTCTTGAAGTTGCCAGTTTTTGAGTTGAGCGCTTTTGAGCGATTGCATGCAGTATTATTTTATTTGGAAATTAAATTGGGGAAGCATAAAGAAATATTTTTTATTTAATTTATTTTTGTCCACTCACTCTAACTGTTCCACATGTTTTCCCCTGGGCTCTTCATTTTAAATTGCCCAATCTGCAGAGTTCAGGTTGGACCTAGTAGGAGACGAGGCATAGTTACCCGCTTTTCCGTCAGTTTTCATCAATAGGTTACATTTTTAACCTACTCGTGTTTTCTTGCTTCCGCTAGTTTCTAGTAGCTCTGAATACTTTGGGATTATTGTATATTATGTTTAGAATTTCTAAATGATAATTATGTGATGTTTGGCTGTGTTGTATTAAGAGTGTAATTTGGAATTTTCGAGTTAGGGTTGTCCATTTTCAAGGGAGATTTTATCAATCTTTTCAGTAAATTCTCCTTGGAGGTGGTCCCCGCACGACTTACTCCGGGTTTCAGGGTGAAATTTCGGGATGGGTCGTGTTAATTTTGATGAGGAAAATTTATGTACGTATACCTAGTTTTTTTTTTGGAAATGTACGGATACCTAATTTATGTACGTATACCTAGTTAATGTCACTGATATCACATATATATACATGTTTTGCAGTTTTTCCCATGGACTCTTTCCCATGTCAATAACAAAAAAAAAGAACATAAATCTCAGTCGAAATGGTAATTTTTAATTCCGAAACAAAATGCATATGATATATTATTTTCGGTAATTTTTAATTCCGAAACAAAATGCATATGTTATATTATTTTCCGTTAATTAGGAGATTTCAGAAATTTTCTTTTCATTTTCAAATATATAACAAATGTATATAGAAGAATTCACACCGAAAATATAAAATTTTGTATGACACCGACAATGAGTTTTACATATGCTTTCCTAGATGAATACTACAGAAGCTCGATCCATTCCCAAATCCCAAAACACACCACATCATGTTTTTTTTTTTTTTTGTAGGGGACACAATAATGTTTGTTCACAATAATTCTCAAAATATCTAGGCAAAAAATCACAAATGGTCACTGACTTTTGACACATTATTCACTTACCTCATTGGCATTTCGAAAAACCTACTTTACTCACCCACTTCATGCACCGTTTGTCATGTAACTCCGTTTATTTACACTGTTAGATATTGTCACATGATCAATCACGTGCAGTTTTTCTAGGGGTATTACTGTCCAACTTCAGCATTCCTCAATATCCTACAACATTCCCTCTAAAATGAGTTGAATCTCGCCTCCAAAACATGTTGAATTTTCCCCCCGAAACTAATTAAGTTTTCTCTCCATATATGTTCTTATTGTGATGAAGTTATAATCTATATGACAATATAAGATGCTGGAAACAAGTAGAAAAACAAGAGATCACAAACTACACATGACACGACCCACCCCAAATTTCACCCTGAAACCCGGAGTAAGTCGTGCGGGGACCACCTCCAAGGAAAATTTACTGAAAAGATTAAGCAAATCTCCCTTGCAGATGGACAACCCTAACTCGAAAATTTCATATTACACTCTTAACTCAACACTTCCGAACATCACATAATCATCCTTCAGAAATTCTACACATAATAAACAATAATCCCAAAGTATTCAGAGCTACTAAACACAAGCGGAAGAAAGAAAACACGAGTAGGTTGAACAGGTAACCTACTGACGAAAACTGGCAGAAATGCAGGTGAATATGCCTCGTCTCTTACTAGATCCAACCCGAACTCTGCAGACTGGGCAATTTAAAACGAAGGGCCTAGGGGAAAACATTTAATAACGTTAGAGTGAGTGGATAAAAATAAAATAATAAAAAATATTTATGTTTCCCCAAATTAATTGCTAAGGAAAAATCGAATGCATGCCGCAAGCGATAAAACTTTTATCCCATAAAATATCGAGCCTCTCAGACTCTATAATATATGTATGTATTTACACTCGTCCATACTCCCTATATAAATTCATGGGTCTATATAGGGCTACTACGCTCGCGTCCAACGCTCACGTCACGCTTTAATGCGGTGCTACACTACGCCATCAAGGTGGACAGACGGGTGTATAAATATGTGTCCATACCCCCTATAT
>NC_020496.1:11036556-11040239 GCF_000184155.1 Fragaria vesca subsp. vesca
CATAATTACATGTTTATATCTACCGAAAATCCAATTTTCGTTATCTCTACCAAGAGAAATAAAAATCGTCAAAAATTAAAATGACGTCAAAATACTCCACGACATTAATTGTTCAACCATGAACTATAGCATACATTTATTTAAATAAACGTCCACTCACAAATTTGGCCTAAGCCTGATGTCGATCTGGGGCCTCGTCTGCTCGAGCCTCCTCACGTCCTGTTCCAAATATAATATTAATTTCCCAACCAATAATCCAATATTTAATCAAAATAGGCAAAATTACCCGAGAGCCATAAGTACGCTCATCATTGCCTAACTTCGATATTCTTAAATCGGAACGATCCGAACTTAAATATCATACTCAACAATCGTAAATACAACCTCTCCAAAATACGACTTAAATCCTACAGCCGGATTCTACATTAATTAACCGCCAAAAATACTAACTTCGGAAATTCATAAACCTATCCAAAACTCATCCAAAAATTCCATAACTCACTTCAATAAACTCCCCTTAATATTCCAAATTTAACAACATTAAAATCTCCCAACCGGCGGCGGCCGGAGGCCAGTTCCGGCGACCTCCAATTCCTATGAAATTTTAACAGCATCTTCCTCTCATCATGCTCTACAACTTTCATAACTAGCACAAACACCAATTCCAAGCCTAACTAGGGCAATCGACTAAAAACATCAAAAACACCATAAAACTTCCACCTCAAATTTCTCCTTGCCTAGCTCAAGAGGGAGTGAGTCCTTTTAGGGCAAGGCTGCTGGGTTGGAGGGCTACAAAACCGTACCAAGCTTGCCCGGATTGGTGGCCGGAGGAGGGAGTTCCGGCGAAATGCTTCCCGGCGTTTCCGGCGGGTTTTCTCCTCTTCCGGCGGGTTAGAGGCCGGGGAGGGAGAGGAGGAGATGGGGGTCCGAACTGGGGTGGAGCGGCGAACGGTGGCTGGCCGGACGGCGGCGGCCGGTGGCTGGCCGGACGGCGGCAGCTGGCGGCTGGACAGTCCGGTGGGGAGAGAGCACGGGAGAGAGAAGAAAAAGAAAAGAGAGAAGAAGAGAAAGGGAGGAAAAAAAATGGGTTGGGCCTCACACCCCAAACCGGTCCATCATATATCAACCCACTCCAAAATAAAACACCCTGAAAAAATAATACCCGAATAAAAATTACCTTTTACTAGCTAAAATTTACTATTTTTACCGTCGTCGTATTTTCATCATACGAATAATCCTCCGCACATAATCGTCCCTCAAACCCCTCTAGGGACCAATTAACTATTAATTCAATGATCGAGACGGTAAAATTCTTATTATAATCACGCTAGTAAATAAGGTAAAAATATAAGGGTCGGGATGTGACAATTCTCCCCTCCTTATAAAAATTTCGTCCTCGAAATTTACATACCTGTCATCCGAAGAGATAGGGATACTGCTGCATCATTTTCTCCTCTGATTCCCAAGTAGCTTCTTCTACTTGATGACTTCTCCAAAGCACCTTGAGAAGCGGGATTGTCTTATTCCTAAGCACTTACTCCTTTCGGTCGAGAATCTGAACCGGCTCCTCTTCATATGTCAAATCTCTCGTCAAACTGATCGGCTGCTCTTGCAGCACATGAGAAGGATCGGCAATATACTTGCGAAGCATGGATACATGAAACACATTATGTATCCTAGCTAACTCTGGAGGCAAGGCTAATCGATAAGCAAGTGAGCCAACTCGCTCTATTATCTCATACGGGCCAATATACCTCGGGCTAAGCTTCCCACGCTTCCCGAAGCGCACAACCACTTTCCAAGGAGATAATTTCAGGAACACCCAATCACCCACTTGAAATTCAAGATCTCTCCTACGGACATCTGCATAACTCTTCTACCTACTTTGAGCAGTCTTGAGTCTATCTCTAACCATTTTAATCTTCTCATTCGTAACATGGATTAACTCTGGGCCACAAAGCTCTTTTTCCCCCACTTCATTCCAACACAAAGGCGTGCGACACTGCCTCCCATAAAGAGCCTCAAAGGGCGCCATACCAATGCTAGAATGATAGCTATTATTATAGGCAAATTCCATCAAAGATAGGTTTTTATTCCAATTACCTCTGAACTGCATGGCATAAGCCCTCAGCATATCCTCCAAAGTCTGAATAGTCGTTTCGGACTGCCCATCAGTCTGAGGATGAAAAGCAGTACTGAAGAGTGATTGGGTACCTAAAGCTGCCTGAAGAGCTCCCCAGAATTTAGAAGCAAAACGAGGATCCCGATCTGACACTATTGATTCAGGAACACCATGAAGCCTCACAATTTCGTTCACATAAAGCTCCGCCAATTTATCCAATTTATACTTCTTTCCCACTGGCAAGAAATGTGCAGACTTGGTGAGTCTATCCACAATCACCCAAATACCGTCATGCCCATCACGGGTACGAGGTAAGCTAAAAACAAAATCCATGGTGATGTGGTCCCACTTCCACACTGGAATAGGCAACGGCTCAAGCAACCCAGAAGGCTTCTGCCTTTCAGCCTTGACTTGCTGACAAATCACACATCTACTCACATAAGCTGCAATTTCCCTCTTCATGTTTGGCCACCAATAATAATCCTTCAAAATCCGATACATTTTTGTGCTACCCGGATGAGCAGCATATGCAGAGCTATGAGCTTCCTCCATAATCTCACTCTTCAACTCTTCATTTCTTTTTGGAACACATAGCCGATTCTTAAACAATAGAGTCCCATCTCTTCTAACTGAAAAATGATCGGCTGCGGCTCCATTCGAAGCTCTCTCCATCAATCGAACTATGGAAGGATCATTATACTGTGCTTCCCGCACTCTATCAACCAAAACTGGCCTCACATGAAAACTGGCTATCAAAGCACCAACCTCATCCACTGACAAATCCACTCTTGTCTAGAAGCATCACAATAGACCACATATTCTCCACTATCATCCGAAAGTGCCAAAACAGGAGCACTTGTCAAGCAATTTTTCAATTCTTGAAAACTTTGCTCGCACTGATCTGACCATTCAAACTTAACCCCCTTCCTGGTCAACTTTGTGAGAGGAGCAACAATCTTTGAAAAATCTTTCACAAAGCGCCGATAATAACCTGCTAATCCCAAGAAACTACGAATCTCCGTCACAGTGGTGGGTCTTCTCCAATTCGACACTGCTTCCACCTTTTGGGGATCCACACTAACTCCTTCTGCCGAAATCACATGACCCAAAAACCCCACTTTATCTAGCTAGCCAAAACTCACACTTGCTAAACTTAGCAAATAACTGCGACTTTTCTAAAGTCCGCAATATTATTCTTAGATGCTTGGCATGCTCCTTCTCACTTCTTGAGTAAACCAATATGTCATCTATAAATACGATCACGAAACGATCAAGGTATGGACTAAACACCCTATTCATGAGATCCATGAACGCCGCGGGTGCATTAGTAAGTCCAAATGGCATCACCACAAACTCATAATGACCATATCGTGACCGAAAAGCAGTCTTGGCTATGTCACCCTCTCGGATCCGCAACTGATGATACCCCGATCTCAAATCAATCTTGGAGAAAACAGAGGCACCCCTCAACTGATCAAATAAATCATCGATCCGAGGCAAGGGATATTTATTCTTCACTGTGACCTGATTCAACTTCCTATAATCAATGCATAGTCTCATG
>NC_020496.1:11040259-11044471 GCF_000184155.1 Fragaria vesca subsp. vesca
ACACCCCCGAAAAAAATAATACCCGAATAAAAATTACCTTTTACTAGCTAAAATTTACTATTTTTACCGTCGTCGTATTTTCATCATACGAATAATCCTCCGCACATAATCGTCCCCGAAACCCCTCTAGGGACCAATTAACTATTAATTCAATGATCGAGACGGTAAAATTCTTATTATAATCACGCTAGTAAATAAGGTAAAAATATAAGGGTCGGGATGTGACAACACAAACTACATGATAATAAACAGGCATGTAAACCAATTGTTTTTTAGAGATAATAGGTAAAAAAACATACATGTTATAGGCTTATAACAGTCACCAATCATGTATGAAGCATAACATCAATTTTGATTACAAAAACCCAACCTTAAATTACAATAGCAGAAAATATAATAATTTAGGTTCACGACTTCACGGCTTCCAATTTGGCTTGTAGTGAGATTTTTCATTTGATGTGGGTGCTTTGTTGCGTTGAGTTCTCACACAGGTATTCGGTTGAACCTAATAAACATCAATTGACATGTTTTTAGTTTTAGAACATATTAATTTGCACATCAAGTAATGGTAATATTCAAAAAAAGTTCATACATTGTCAGCATTTGAAGTCCGTTCAACATGCACACCATTTCCTTGGTTTTGAGAAGATGATGATTCCACCTGCAATTTCATTTGGCATTCAATTAGCATTTCTAGCATGTCATAATAATCAAGTTTTCAAAGAATTTATTCTCTTACTTTTGTTTGGGACTGTGCTTCTCTTCTTTCACAGCTTCTGCTATTATGCCCTTTCTTGTTACATCTTCCACATGTAATTTCTTGATAGTAAGTCATTGGTAACTTTTCTATTCCAAGAGCTGGTCTAGTAGTTCCAGGAGGTGGTCGATGTTGCTCATCTGCAAGTAAGCATAAATAAGAGGTATAATATAACGAAAACAATATGTAAATGAACTGAAAATGGAATGTAGAAGTTAACTAAAGATATAATGAATTACCTGGTTCTATGTTTCTTGAGAGTTTAGGCAGCCTTCCAGGTCCTCTTATGTATGCTGGTGGCAGGATTGGCTTTTCAATAACCTCACATTCTTCAACACCAGGAATTGGGTTTATGGCTAGACCATATGCAAGCATGTATTTTTTTGCAAATAGGCCACATCTACAAAGTCATCTGGCTTCAAACTCTTTGAATAGATTGCACAAATTGCATGAGGACATGGAAGTTCACTAATATTCCATCTTCTACAAGTACAAGGCCTCTTACCGAGATCAACATCATGTGTGCTTATAACACCTGATTGACATTGTACTCCTCTTCCTGAAATTTGAAACCTATTGGTCGAAGACTCCCTTGGTCTATACTCATGGCTTAAGTCGGCATTCTTCTTTAAAAGTTTTGCAATTCTAGGCCCGACCTTATTTTTCCATCTAAGCCATGTACACCTCCTATTTGCCAATCTGATCATGAAATTTAGTCTCAAATCTTCCAAGAGTCCTAAAATTAGCATCTTCCTGGCAGGAAATTTTTTTGAATTCAAGCTCTCACAATGATTGTTTAGTAAAAGATCACACTTGCAGTCCTTTCCAAAGTGTGACCTATTCTATTGTTCAGTAGGCTTGCCCTTTAAAAAATTCCATGCTTTAGTGCTTTTAGCATGAATGGTGTCCATATTCTTCATCCAATAAGACTTAGTTGTTGATCTTGCAGCAGCCCAAAACAAGTCTTTAAGCTCTTGACCTGCATTCCCATCTCCTTTAAAGTTGTTATATAAATGCCTTGCACAATGCCTATGCTCTGAATTAGGGAACAACTCTTTTACTGTGTCTAGAATACCCTTTTGCTTATCACTTATGAATACATACGAGTGACTGTTGTTCAGGCACAAGTCATCCTTCAAAAACTTGAAGAACCATGTCCATGCTTCCCTTGTTTCTTTCTCAACCACAGCATACGCAATATGATACATGTCATTATGCCCATCGATGCCAACATCTGTTAGTAATATCCCTTTATGCATTGTCTTCAAATGACATCCATCAACTCCTATGATTGATCTACAACCTTCTATCCATCCTTTTTTCAATGCTCCAAAACAAATGTATATTCTTTTGAATCTTCTTACATTACCACCTTCTAAATCTCCTTCAATCCAAACTGATGTATTAGGATTTGTCCTATTTATGACTGCTGCATAAGACTCCAAAAGGTTGTACTAGACCTCCACAGTACCTTCTGCCATTTCTCCAGCTCTCCTTCTGGCCCTGTAACACGTTTGAAACCCAACATGTAAACCATAATCCCTTGCCACTATAGATTGTATGTCTTCCTTTGACCAATTCTTATCAGCAATGAAAGTATCAAGATAATGTTTAGCTATG
This sequence comes from Fragaria vesca subsp. vesca, assembly GCF_000184155.1. NCBI lineage: Eukaryota > Viridiplantae > Streptophyta > Magnoliopsida > Rosales > Rosaceae > Fragaria > Fragaria vesca. The sequence goes on from NC_020496.1 coordinate 11,042,637, forward strand.
AAAGGAGCATTGCAATGATATACTTTCCCTTCTAAGTCACTGCATTCAGGTTCTAGGTTCAATGTTCTGATGGCAAATGTAGGCGGTTTATCTGTAACAGAGACCCATATCCGAAATGGACAGTCCGGATTTATTTTGCATACCGCCTGGACCCTTTTTGAATAATTGGTCTTAAACCTGATTGACTTCTTATTCTTGACTCCGAATACCCTAAGTGCATCCCTTAAAACAGTTACATTCAGAAATTCCATACCAACCTTAAATATTAGGTTCTTCATATCATCTTTCGTGAACTTCTTCCACTTGGACCACCTCATCTTTTTCTTCCTCTCCCCTTTTAGAACTCTTTCTCGTTCATCATCACTTGATGTAGAATCAGTCCCACTGTCAAACTTTTCAGAATCTTCACCTTCTCCATCAGATATATCACCTGCAAATCCCATGACATATCCCATGTCATTGTACTCGATCACATTTTCAAGGGCACCATCAACATTTGCTTCAAATAGTACCTCATCATCCTTATCATCAAGTTCCCAGTCACTATCTATAACCACTTCAAATTAGGATCATCACTATCAGATTCTTCATTTTCTTCCGCAAATTCTTCTTCACTATAACTATTTTCCCCCATAAATCTAGTATCATATCTCCTTGGTTTCTTTGTCACCTTAGATGCTTTTGCATTTTGTCCAACTCTCTTACCATTTACACCCCCTCCCACATCAACTTCAATTGCTTCACTACCCTTTTATGTTTGCAAACAAATTTGTAAATTCCATCTGCTTCTTATTTTTTGGCCTACCACCCTTGTTTTTCACCACCTTTGATTGACTTCCCTTCTCTGATCCATTTGTAAATTCCATGTGCTTCTTATTTTTAGGCCTACCACCCTTGTTTTTCACCACATTTGATTGACTTCCCTTTTCTGATCCATTTGTAATCTCTGACTCATTAGATATTCCGTCACCACTGCCATTTAAAAATGGTTCCACTTCTTCTAAGTCATCTACAATATTTCTCATATACTGTAGGTGATTAACTTCTTTACTGGGTAGAATTCCAGCCTCCTCTAGCTCTGCCTCGTCCTTTCTTCTCACACCACCCCTAACAATGTAAAGTTCTAGGACTCTATTCCATGGCATAACTTACAGCATGTCTTGAACATCTTTGTCTTCATTAATCGGCAATAAGCCTTCTCCATTTACACTTCCAGGTAACTTGAACCAATACATAATCGGTGGTTGTCTGTAGCCCAAGTCTTCCACAAAACAGTTCAGACAAGTCCATGAAATTGTATCTATCTCCATTTTGTCCACATAAGCCACCTCTCCTCCCTTGTAAAATCTATTACCACTTCCCAACTTGTAAAACCTCCCTCCATGGTGAAATGCAATTGTGAACCAATTAACATCTGCAAATAAGAGAATAATATTATCAATCTCAATGACCAAACATATCTCATCACAATAGATAATGCTATGGAAATTAAAAAAAAAAAAAAAAAAAGGGAACAAAAGCAATAGCATCACTACTGAACACTTTAGTCCAAAAGCAGTTAGTGATTCACAAGCATTCCTTAGTCAAATCACTCAAATGTCTACACTAATAGACAAATAATCACAACGAGCATAAATAAAACCCTCCAAGCAATTACATTTCACAGTAAATCAATCTCAATAACAATAAACAAAACCTCCTCCATATACTTACGATAAACAAACAACAAACCACAAATATTAACAAAGCTTAGCTCAAAACCCTTATTTCAATCACAATTTCAATTTTCATAACTTTAAAACCCTAATCCCTTTTCATGGACCACTAGTGTGGAT
>NC_020496.1:11046186-11064919 GCF_000184155.1 Fragaria vesca subsp. vesca
CCTCTCTCTCTCTCTCTCTCTCTCTCTCTCTCTCTCTCTCTCTCTCTCTCTCTCTCTCTCTCCTTCGCATCTCTTTGTTCTTCTCTCGCACGCTCTAGAAATGATTGGGTTTCAGAGAATGGTGAGGAACTGAGGGCTGAGGGTTATGATCGAGTCGTTGTCTCATACTAAATAGGTAGGAAGGCTGAAGTTGGATAGTAATACCCCTATAAAAACTGCACGTGATTGATCATGTGACAATTTCTAACAGTGTAAATAAACGGAGTGAGTTAAATGACAAACAGTGTATAAAATGGGTGAGTAAAATTGGGTTTTTGAAATGTCAATAAGTTAAATGATGAATGTGTCAAAAGTCAATGACCATTTGTGATTTTTTGCTTTTCTGCTATTGTAATTTTAGGTTGGGTTTTTGTAATCAAAATTGATGTTATGCTTCATACATGATTGGTGACTGCTATAAACTTATAACATGTATGTTTTTTACCTATTATCTTTAGAAAACAATTGGTTTACATGCCTGTTTATTATCATGTAGTTTGTGTAGTTTGTGATCTCTTGTTTTTCTACTTGTTTCCAGCATCTTATATTGTCATATAGATTATAACTTCATGACAATAAGAACATATATGGAGGGAAAACTTAATTAGTTTCGGAGGGAAAATTCAACTCGTTTTGGAGGCGAGATTCAACTCATTTTGGATGGAATGTTGTATGATATTGAGGAAGGCTGAAGTTGGACAGTAATACCCCTAGAAAAATTGCACGTGATTGATCAGGTGACAATATATATCTAACAGTGTAAATAAACGGAGTGAGTTAAGTGACAAACGGTGCATAAAGTGGGTGAGTAAAGTTGGTTTTTCGAAATGTCAGTGAGTTAAGTGATGAATGTGTCAAAAGTCAGTGACCATTTGTGATTTTTTGTCAAATATCTATATCTATCACTCGCTCCTATAACACTGATCACAAAGTTCACAAAGCAAGCCAAAGAAAATAGAGAAAGTAAAGACTAAATTGTGAAGAAATGAAATAGGTGTGAGCTGGAGAAGAGGAGAGGAATTGACGACTGAATCTCGTCAAGCTTGTTGGTTTTTACTTTTTGGTTCTAGCTAGAAGGAATTCAGAACCCAAAAAAAAAAAAAAATTCTAGCTAGAAGGTATGATATAAAGAAACAAGTTAACTATTTTATGATTACATAACAAACGCCCTTAGTGTGGCTAAGCAGTAAAGAGTTTTGGAATATATAGGAGAGTGGCAGACGCATAAAGTTTTGTAAGTGGGGGCAAAAAATAAAAGCTAATTAAGGAGCATATGGAGACGGCTCACGTACTATCCATTTTCTCTTTCTCGATTTCCATTAATTTGTAGCTCTTGAATCCTTTGAGTATCAACAACACACGATTCAAAAATAAGAAGGAAAAAAGACACACAAGCTAGATATGATGTCACACCCTAATTTTCGAAGGATAAATTTCAAAAAATTTGGGCATGATAAAACTCAAATTCTAAATACCCCATAACCTGCTCAACAATTTCCAAAACTAAAAACAATACCGGAAATGTAAATGTCAATAAACTCATCAACCGAGTTAAACATTTAATCTCCTTAATTACATCAACTTCCAAAAGTCTAGTAATAAACTACTTCGCTCACATGAGCTTAAAAACAACTACCATAAAATACAAATAAATGTATAACGACAAAAACCCAGCTCCTAGGCCACTGCCTCAAACCTTCTGATCATCACCTGCAGGTCTAACCCCTGCACCATGAATTGGTGCACCGGGTTGTAAACAACAAACCCGGTAAGCTAAAAAGCTCGTATGAGTAACTCTCAAAATAATAACTCAACAATCCTAACAACACATATAATTAAAATTGGTAATTCCTGCATTGATAACTTAGTTCAGGAATCACCTAAAAGCAAGAGAATTCAAAAGAAACAATTAAGAAAAACACAATAATTCAAAATCACTCAAAATCATAAAAGAACAAATAATTAAAAAGAACGCAACAATTCGCAATCAAACAAATCAAAATGAAATCCTGCAAAAAGGCATAGTTCAGGAAATACTTAAAAACAAGAAATTTTAAAAGATAACATATAAGAACATCATACAATCATTTCTCTACTCTTACTTATGAGTTCGCCAACACTTAGTCATCCTCCATAAGTAACCAACAATGCGTACTCATGGGTTCGTCAACACTTAGTCATCCCCCATGAAGTACCGACTGACAGACTAGAGCTCTATACTGACCGTAACCAATCACCCGGCCAAGGCTTGGTTCCCGGTCCACCACGAAAGCTCCTAATCTAAGAATCACCACTAAGGCACACACATACACAACTAATGCACAAAACCACACTAAGGCACGCATACAAATATTCTCCCATCATAACACTTATCAAATCACAAATTAATAATATAATCATAACCGTAACCAATCACCCGATTAAAGGCTTGGAACCCGGTTTGACTATTTAAACAACAATTCACAACATAAAATCTATCATCGACAACAACACGAGCATTTCATAAATTATATCTTTCCGCCTAGATATATTTATATAAACGAAGACATATATATTCCCACTAGAATAATATATCAACAACCATATTTCAAGATCACAATATCACATGATCGGAAGTTTTTTTGAAAGATTTTATTTTACCAGAAAACATATTTTCACTTACCCATGAGCCGTTGACGATCAAGCTCATTTATTTTTAAAACAAAAATCATTTTTCCTTTAATGACAACTTCACATCTAACCATAACAAAATTATAAAATAAATTTGGTTCCTTAAGAACCCATGTGAGATTTACTCACAATATTAAAAATAGCATCATAATCATCAATCAACTATTATCATCGTCATCATAATAATTATCATCATAATCATCATATCATCAACATTTCCATCAACATTTTCATCATCATCATACAATTATCATCATCATCATCATATCAAAATCAACATCACAATCATCATCATAATCATCTTCAAAATCGACATCATAATAATTATAAATGATTGGTCCGAAAGTGAACCTTAGTGAGATGTTACTCACCTCAAATCCAACTGCGTCTTCGCATGCACAACACAAGCATATAGCACAAAACCACGCCACAAGTCACCTATTAACAAAAACGTTAACCTTAGTAACTATGAAAAACAACATTATCCGACTCGAACCGAAACTCAAGTCCTAACCCACGAGCTTGCCACTTGAGACAAAACTTCCTCCTTGACCTCTAAAAGGTCGCCGAAACGTCCAACACATCCTATAGAACTACTAACCAGATTCTCATGTTCAGATTACTCAAAAAATGAAACGAACGAAACTTAACACCACGGGGAAACCCTAGCATGCAATAATGATAACCAAAACCTACAACCCACATATCAACACGCTCGTATCGAAGAGTACTATCTAACCAGCACCCCAAATCACCCCAGACATTACCGATGCGCTGCCACTCGCCACCAAAGGCGGCGGCGAGTGGGCCCCACGGGCCACCACGAAACGTTCGAATTTGGGCAAACTCAAAACATCAAATTTGCAGATTGAGGAGAGAGGAGCATCTTTTATACCTGAGGGTTCAACTAGTTCGGCCGGAATCGGCCGGAAATCACCGGAAACGCGTCGAAAAGTTTGGAATCCACCACCACCACTCTCCGCCGTGAGTCGCGCTCCAAGGCCACCAGAAGTCGGACCAGGACGTCAAGGAGCTTCTATCCCGACCGGTCTCCGGCCTTGTTGCCGCCGTCGGAGGTTTGAAACCCGACCGGTTCTCTAACCCGAAATTCCGAGCTTCGGGTCACCACTTCGGGACCGAATCGGCGCAAGTCACCACCGCAGGGCAGCTCAGACGGAGGAGAGGAAGAGAACCCGACCGGTGCCGGCGTCTAGGTCGGTCGGAGGTGGCCGAAAAAGCCGGGTCGGGTCACCGGGTTCGGGTCGGGTCGACTGGAGGACTTTGAATTCTCTTGGGGTCGGACAGAGAGAAGGAGAGGGAGGAAAAACTGGTTTCTGAAAAACTGAGAACCCAAACTGAAAATTTCCTATTTAACCTAAATATTCCCGAAAAGCCACAACTTCCGCTGACCATGACTTCCACATACGACTTCCGTTTTACGCGTGCGACGTGTCTACGAACTCGTATCGTCGTGCTCTACAATTTTCGTGAATGAAGTTTCCCGAGAAACCCAACCAATTAAAAAGTCAACTTTTAACCCTTCAAAATAGAGCATTTTCACGAAACTAAAAACTCGACTACTTCCAGTCCACTCACTAAACCACAAATCCATACAACTCTTATTTAAATAATTTCTAAAATAATATTAGAAACTAATATCAAAATTCCGGGGTATTACATATGAGCTCATATTTGGAAGTGGGTTTAAGAGATGAGAGTGAATTAGGGTTGTGTGGGTGTGTTAATTTGGCGGTTAAAAGGAGGTAATCAGATATGGAAGGAGAAGACAGAAAAATTGGAAGTGATTCTCCCCGAAAACCCTTTCTCTGCTAGGGTTTCTTTATCGTCGACTCTAGCCGTCTTCGACAATACCTTCTTATCCATGTCTGACCAAATTTTCTCCCTAGCATCACCCTCAGCCCCATCTGAGGTTGCTCATGTCAACTTTGGGCCTGCCGGAGGGGCAGCTCTCGAGGTTTCCCACTACTTCATAGTTGGGCACCTCCTCAAGCGACATCCCAACGCCGCTGGCTTTATGAGAACGATCCCATCTATCTAGAGGCAAAGCTCTGGTCTGCAAATCCATTCTGAGGGAGACCGATTCGTGTTTTAGTTTGATCGGGAAGCAAATCGCAACAAGGTCCTCCACAGCGGACCTTGGTTCTATCAAAATGCAATGCTGGTGACGGTGCCGTACGACAGGATCTCTACGGTTGTGAACCCTCCTCTTCATTCCATTGAGACATGCGTCTTGATCTTAGGGTTACCGCATTTGTTGTACAACAATAAATCTCTTCAGATGATCGGACAATCTATTGGTAAGGTTCATCGTTTTGATAATTTGGCTCTGAATCGTAAAGATGAAAAACAAAAGATTCGTTTGACTATGGATACGAGGCAGCGTTACAGATTTGATCGCAATTATTCTTTTGGTTCTGTGCATGTTGATGTTGAGATCATTTATGAGAAAATTCAAGGTCTCTGTAAGTTTTATGGTCTTTTTGAGCATGTTGTTGAGGGCTGTGACGAGTTTTTTGTGCGAGAAGATGAAGCTTTGCATGGACTCCCGGTTACAGCGATGGAAGAATTGACTATAGCAAAGCTTAAGGTGCCTAATGGCAGCTTTCTGAGCAGTGATGTTGCACTGAGGGCTGAAAAACACAAAGATGAAGTTGTGCAATTGGCTGCAAAAGTGAAGGCTTTAGTGCCGGTACAATTGCCTGGGAAACACTTGATGGTGAATGATGAGTTGACTGCTAGGGTTCTCAAAGCTTGTAAGGTTGGACGTTTTATTGTTCCCCCACTTGTTTGAGCAACAACAATCTGCTAAACGGGGAAGAAAGAAGATAACTGAGCGTCCTCTTATTCAACCAGGGAAGAAGATGCTTGAGGTGTCCACAGTTCTGAGTCCGAAAATTGAATACTTGAATTTGAGTCTTCTTAATGAGTTAGGTCGGCTTCTTGTGACACCCCCAAAGAAGAAGGGTGCACGATCAAGAGGGTCTACAAACAAGCATAAAAAGGGTCCACCTTGCCCTACTCTAAAGACGAGGAGGATGATATGATAGAGGAAGTAAATCCCTCTACTGATTCTACAGAAGCAATGGAAGTGGTTGGCAAAGAGGTAGCTCTACCTCCAAAGACGAAGTCTCCGACTGAAGTTGTTGTAGTGGATATGGAGAAGGCGGTAGTTGAAGTGGTGAATTCCACTTCTATTATCACATCAGCTTGATTGGGAGATCGACAAGAATATAAGAATTCTGTTGTCACAATTTATAACGCTTCGGAGTTTTTAATCTTTTGTTTTTGATTTTATCTTCATAGAAGGTGAATGTACTTGGATTAGGTGTTTTAGTACGTTTGTGTGAGGAGCATACTAGGATAGTTTTTCTGCATAATGGCTTTTTCTGACGGCCCTTTGGGCAGGTTATTATTGTACTGTTCGCTGAGCTTCATTAATGAATGACCTCTCTTTAAAAAAAAAGAAAAAAAAATGGAAGTGGAAAATTGATGGTTTTTCAAAAGTGGGGTTAAGGGTCAAGTTGATGTGGTTCTAGTAGTGATAGAAGATAAGAAGACAGTGAATATATAGGGAAGGGGAGAGAGTTGGGTTCTTCTTCTTCCCCATTTGAGGGGTAAAGGGTTAAGTAGATGTGGTTCTAGTAGTGATGGAAGATAAGAAGACGGTAAATATATAGGGAAGGGGAGAGAGTTGGGTTCTTCTTCCCCATTTGAGCAAACCACCAGCTTATTGGGAAAGCACATCACACACAGCGCCGTTCTTTCTACTTTATATATCTCTACTGGGATTTTTTCTTTTGCCGGGTAGCAGATTCTCAAACCATAGGTCTATATGCTAAGTGGTGAAAATCAAATGAACATTGACATATACAAACAGGTTAGCAGAAAAAAATTCGGGAGTTACCCCCATCCCCCCCCCCCCCCCCCCCCGGGCGTCCGCCATAATAGGACGTGCAACATAACATCGTCTTGTTAGGTTGTCTGGGTTTTTAGGTTAATCCCAGAAGCTCCGTATTATTATTCTTTTGAGAAACTTCTTTTAACTACCGTGATCTTGCGCGTTACTCAAACAGCACCGTCCCTAAGAAAGTCATAACTCACACTTGTTTATACTGCATACGGCATATCAGTAAAATCCTTGTCAACTTGGTCCAAGTATAGTGAAGACAATGTCATAATAATTGACAAATATGGGTCACCAGCTAGAAAGCTACTTTTATGAGGAAAAGGGGCCAACAAGACTGCAGACTCCCACATGCTTGGACAGCTTGGTTGAAAGTGAGGCCTTGACCAATTCCTCAGGTCTATTCTTCCAAAATTCTGGTTACAAATCACTAAGTAATCACTATCATATCCTATTAGAATCCTTGTAGACCAATCTGTATAGTATCTATAGTTCATCTTTAGCAACTTCGTATTTGGCTTTCACATGTTTGTTGATTGATGTCGCCAGGTCCTTCAAGCTGGTTTTTGTAGAAAGTTTGATCTGCAAGTAGTAAAAGAAATTCATACATAAGAATGGTCTTTTTTGGTCTGAAGAGTAAATATCTGCAAGAAAGAGATATGTCGTTATTACCGGATCCTCTTTATCATTGGCTGTGTAAAATAAGAGTGTTGGATAGTCATCTACCTGCAATGGCAAACAATCAAAACAACATAATCTTCTTAGAATCACTGCACTAGCATCTTATCATCTATAAACTTCACTGCCATTTGATTTTCATCAATAACATGGGAGCAAATATTGAATTCCTAAGAAATATGAACTAACATAATGCCGTACTATTTAAGAACAAGGACTAACAGACTTCCCTGTACTATTCCAAATGATCCAAATAAGAACAAACAGCAATTATTGGATTGCACTGATCATTAAGCTTTTAAGGAAAAAAGATGAGAGGAACTATAACACTGGCAGAGCACAAGTAGACAACCTAAATTACTGAAACATGGTTTGTTCAGAGAGAGTCCTCACAACTATAACCATGGAAAAGAAATCAGTTCACATCTTTCTCTCCATAATGCTTAACTGACATCCAATCTCCTAGATTCCATGAAATGCTAGGTTTTCAACTAAATGTTGTAAGCAAAAACTTGATGCCAAAAATAACACTTACTTTCAGTTTTGGATGTTCATTTACAGAAGCATCAATTTTTGCGAAGAATAAATTATCCAAGCTTTTGAAATGCTTAGCCAACTTCTCAACTTGCTTGCTAGTGGTCTCACATGTGATGCACCAGGGTGTGAACACCTGTTTCCCAACAGTGATGAGATTTATATGCAAATAGGCAATATAATCTGTCTATAGATAATTAGGAATTCTTTAAACCAATTAAGGTCGTTTCTTCTTTTTCTTCTATTTCTTTTTTCTTTGGCAAAATAAATGGACTCAAGTATATTCCGAAAATGTAAAGTATAATCCAAAACTGTATGTTATTTTGAACAACTCTCTATTTTGTTTCAAGTTGGTCAACTTTTGTTTCCATACATATGTTGCTTCAGCTTAGATACTAATAGTAGAAGACTAGAAGAAGAAAAAAACACATACCTCTAGTAGAACATTCTTGTTGTTATTCAAAACCAAGTCATCAAATGTCTTTCCAACGGCGACATGGACTGTTTCATTTGTCTGCAAATTCCCAGCAGTAGAGTGGTATAAAATTTCTGATAAAAGAATGATTTTTTTCAAAAATTGTCAAAGAAAGACATGACGATTCACAGCTTTTCTGTGACTTAGACCAACAATATGCATGTGATAAATCTATCAGATTATGAAATTAGCATTGAGATTATTCTTTGTTTCAGCTCTGCCATAAAATAAACTTTTTTCGAATGAAAGAATATATAACACACAAAGAAGCAAAATGTATAACTGTTTTCAAATGAACAGACTAAATTTATCATCTTTGATCCAAAAAGCTCTAAGGGAAACTACTCACGTTATTAGGTATTGGTTGTGATTTGAAGTATGGAGACAGAGTGCCATGCAAAAGCCCCGAGCAGAACTCCTACAAAAGCCAAACCAGATGTTCTAGGTGCCGGCGTAGTTATTGTTTATAAGGAAAATAGGATACATGAGAAACTTTTACCTTTATATTGCTTGGTGTTGGATTTGATTCTAATAGATATTTAGAGTTGACTCTGACATCAAAAGCAACCACCTGTGCAGAAAACAAACAAAACAAACAAAGTTATAGCCTAGGTAAATATCATCTACCACAGAGTGAAACGTCATAGCCAACATGCATGCCATTCACAAGTAGAAAACTAACCACAGTGCTCTCTGCTTCTTCTAGCCCAAATAATGTTAAGTAAGGCTTGGCAAGGTTTTCATCTGTGATGTCTATATAAATAAACATTATCTGGATCACGAAAGTGATAACGTCATTAGTAGATTGACCCAATTCATTCAACAGTTTCAAATTCAGTCCATTCATATGTACCTCTGACTTGAACTGTCGAGCAACATCCTGAAGAGGCTCCAGAAGTTTCTTGAATTCATCTTCTTCTGCAAAGACAATGACCTAGCAGACAATGAAAAAGAGTTACCAGATCAATAACCTTGTAAGTATGTGTGATTGTTTTCCCATTTCCACTGATACTGAGCTTCAGAAAAATACAATTCTCAGCAGTTAATCTAAGCCCACAAATATTAGTGGAGGTATAATCTGCTTGTTATCTGTTTTCAAAAGAAAATTAATCCAACATAATTTAGTGAAACAAAATACGTGGACAACCTGCATATTGTTATTTTAAGCATCTTGAATTACTGAATGAGTGAATGGAGAGAAAAATGTAATATTAAAAGATGCATAGGATGTTAGAAAATCCTAAACTTCGATCTGAATTATCATTTGAAAGTCCCATATTGATTCCAGGAAGGTCTGATTGCAGTTTACTTATGTTATATTCTGAGTCAGATTTATATAAGATCTTTACTTTTTTGATACCTGTTCCAGAACTACAAATTCCATTTGTGACAAGGTACATGATAAATAAATAAAAAATAAAGATACGCATATTTATGTACATATCTACGTGTTCCAGTAATAGAATGTTATAAGAGGTACATATCATAAGTATCAGAAACCTGAAGTTTAAGAGGGCTGGAGTAAACTGTGGCAGAATTTGATTCAGTCAGTCTGTTAACTAATGGAAACTTGTTATAGTCCAAGAACTTCAATATTTGCTCCATCTCAAATGTCCCATCTGCAAACCAAACAAATTAACAATCACTTTAGTGAATTCTGGCTCATTGGCATAACTTCAGGAAATGTGATAAAATAAAACAGTCAAACATGCAAGTCCACAATACCAAGATCAGGATTAATGGTTTCCTCAGCATATAAACTCTAGTTTGACTACAGATAATATGCAAGGAAAAATCAATTATCCTCGCCTCTAAACTAAAGATAAAGAATTATGACAGAGCAACAAAAAAAAATAACAACAAAGTGAAGCTAGGCACAGCGAAAATCTGTGAAAAGAGCAGACAAATAAATGTTCCTATTTGCCAACTCACCATATGCAGTGTATCTTTCAGCCTCACTTTTCACAATTCCAAGGAAAAGATTAACTTGTTTTACATTGGGAAAGAGAACATTGGCAACATCAATGTTGCTTACTTCTACGAACTGGATTGCATTATCAGCAGTTGCTGCTTTTACAAATTCTTTATAGTGAGGCCCCTGTTTCCATAACAAAAGAAAAAGAAAACCCAAAATGTCAGTAATATGCAAACAAATCGACAATCAAAGCAAAGAAAACAAAGCATCCCAATACAAGAAACCAGCATGTACCTCAAACTTTTCAAACAAACCAACAACAAATATATTGTGCCTCTTGAGAAACTCCTTTGCAGCTGGCACTGAGCTTATCCTAATAACAGGCTCACCGGTCTTCTTCCTTGCCCATATCACTATTTCTTCCCTGAATAAAAATGTGCCCCACAAACACATCAATGGCATACACTATAAATCTTAGATATTCAGAAATTTGCTTCAATATATACCAACAAATGCAAATTGTTTGAAGACAAGTTGATAGTAGGCAGCAAAAACTGATATTCAACCACTATTGATAAAGTTACTTGATTGAAGCTGAAGACATATATCCAATACAAGAGACAACAACAATCACAAAGATTTGAGCAATGAAAAGAGACAGTGATATAATTGACCAGACTAATATTCAGATAGCTAATCCCAATTAACATAACACAAACATATTCACAATTGAACAGTCTGACAAAGTTATAAGCCCACTTACGCAGAAAATCCACCAGTGTACACTTGAGACGTGCCATTGACAAACAGAAGCAGAGTAGGGAACCCTTTGATCTCAAGCAACGACGCCGTTTTCGGATACCTCTCTCCATCAAGCTTAGCCATCAGAAGGGGACTCCCCAATTCACTGAGTGAAGTTGCGGCCTCAGCAAATTGAGGCATGAGCTCAGCACTTCTGGCACACCAAGGAGCATACCCAAGAACCAGAACAAACTCATTCTTCTCAATCACCCTCTTGGTATTGTCATGGTTGAGCTCAAGAACAATCCTTTGGGCTTTGGTTAACACCTCTGCCTCTGAAGACCTCACATTTGAAACCCCTCCTTGCTCTTCTTCTTGTTCCACTTCATCATCCAATGCTAGTAGCTCCTCCAATTCACTGTCTTCACTTTCAGTAGTGGCTGTGATTGAAGCTATGAAGTTGGCTAGTAGGAGAAGGGTGAGGGCTAAAAGGATGAATCTTGATGTGGGTTTTGGTCTAAACATGGTGGTGGGCAATGTGGGATTGTGGGTTTGTGACAATTGTGCAGGGGAAATGAGATCTATGGAGTGAAAGTTTGGATCTTTGTAGAACAGAGGAAGGGGGTGCGTGTGAAAATTGGAGGAGGATATAAATGGAGGTCTAGTATTAGTCAAAAAAAGATTAGAAAGGTAATGCCATCCTACCGCCTTTAATGCCTTGAATGATGCTATTGCCTAATATATACTAATATATATCTCTAGCATTATTGTGATGTTTATTACCTCATTTCATATTTGCAAATGAAAAAAGAAAAATGGACCGTCTATTTTTGCATAAAAAGATTGATGGTCGTGCGTATCGTGGTAGCAACTACTACAAATTTGCCATATTTGGTTATTGTACTAGATTGAGAATTGATTTTGTTCATAACTTAGGGTGTTTTTAGGAAAAGAAAACTAAACTGCAGTTTGATTGCACTGTTTTTGTGTTTGCTTGCTGAAGATGTGCGATTTGTAGTTTCGTCCTCTACTTGAGTTCTTGTTTTGATCAACGCTTGCCAAGCTTTGCGTTGCTGAAACATATATTGTGCATCATGCGGTTGCTAACTTTGCCATATCTTTTGTCATAACCATTTTGGTCTTGCATTCTTTTGTGAGCAAGTCCGTTTGATAGTTTGAACAAAGTGTGTAGACTTCTGACAGATGAGAGCAGATACAGGAATTCGGATTGTATAGAGGGTCCTCCATCTTTTCTACTGTTGTACATTATATGGTAGAAACAAAACCATCGCAGTCATGTAACGAACATGTACACAAGTTCAACCTATTTACATCAATTTATTTGCACAAATGCATTACACAAAAGCATTTTATCAAAACTAGTCCTGCAGTATCTCAGAGTAGGATTCTTCCTTGAACAATGATGCTGCTCATTGAGCTAAGGAGTAAGGACTATAGATATATATCAGTTATAAGTGCAAGAACTCTCTTTGAACTTGAGGGGTTTGGTGACAGTAGGATCTATAACCAAAGGACATGAGATTGCCCTTATGTGTTTGGTTTTCACTAGATGTCCAACAACGTACCCTCGAGACTTGATTTCAAAATTTAGGGTCAGTGGAACTGGAGCCAAAGCACCAGTTGAAGAGTACATCAAACTTGATCCAGCACCATACAGAGGAACCTTGGTCCCTGCCAAAATCACTGATACTGTTCGGGAGCTCTTTCTTGGCTGGTAGTATTTCTTTAACTGCAATAGCAAAGTAAACATTTTACTTACCATGATGAGCGATGAGCTTCCAGCACGTTTAGTTCAAGATGCTTATTAGTCATGAATGGTTCGGGAAAAAATAAAGATTCAGGGGAGAAGAGATTTCCCAACCTGACCAGTTGCAACAGAAATGTCTGAATAGAGAAGATTGATGGGTGTGGAGCTAACATGAATGCCAAAAATTGAAGCAGGGTTGCGCACAGTGAATTTTAGTGAGCCATTCACTGTCAGCATCTTTGTTGGAACCCCTGAAAAATCTGAACCCTCGCCAACGTAGACATTGCTAACTGTCAAGCTCTGCACATTGAATCATCAATTCTTCATTTAGGGATTGGCTTGCAGCAGAGAGAAATAACAAGACAGAAAGCAGTTTGTGCAAATAGGTAAAACCGCCCAAGGAGCTAGCTTCAAGGTGTTTGTGTTACAATACATGCAGAGTTGAGTCAAGTTTGGTGATATTGCTGTTCCAAACTCCCCAAATAGACCATCCAATCTTATCCTATTAGGAACATTGCACTAAATACTAAACCATAAACTCAATAGCATTACTCAAATAGGCATAAGCCTAAAAACTGCAGTCTCGAGCATAAACTCAAAACCATTTTTCACAAAAGCATAAGCCTAGAAACTGCATAGTCTTGAGCATAAGCAAAATGTCAACGCATAAAAAATCAGCATAGTGTCATACTCGTTTACTTTTGAGCCAATTAGACCAACTGACAAGGATGTTAAAAGAAAAAAAAAACCTAAAATGACCAATTCTTACAGGCACATCTTAGCATCATTATACAGACCTCAGACAAAATTAAGTAAGAACTATTCATAATGACTTGAACCTTTTAGAAAAATTGAACTGCAAATTAGACAATAAGTTCTCAATTATCATACCTTGACTAAAACCTCAGCTTTGAAAGGCTTACTTGCTCCCCAAATGATCAAGCAGAAGACAGTGAACAACACCACAAAGCCAAATAGAGCCATCAAGATCTGCATACGCCTCGAAAACTCCTTATCAAGATCATCATAATCCCCTTCTTCCATAATTACTTTACACTCCGGCCACCCTTTGTCATTGTTCCTATGCTGCTTCCGGCCGCCCTTCCTCCCTGAGGAGGACCTGAAAATCCCCGAGAACCGGCTCGCAGAGGAGTTCCTCGAGTGCCTTCCAAAGGAGGGGTGGGAGGGTGACTCCATAGGGCTGTTATTGTAAATTGGAGTGGCCTGCATTGAGGAGGACTTGTCTCCATCATGTGAGACTTGTGAGTCCCTTGAAGGGCTTTGAACATAGTACACAGGAACCTTTGGAGACCTTGATGGTGATGATGCAGCTAAGCTAGTCATATCAGACTCGGATTTAGCTGAAAGCATGATTGCTTGTAATAACTGAATGCAGGAAAATCACCGAGTCTGAAAATAGTTGGAAAGGAACAAGAAGATACTAGTGAACCTGAGTTGAATATCACCAAAGGTCTTAGTATCTTAGCAGATTCTCTGATATCCTGAGAAAAAATTCAGAAAGATATCAACATTCCATGCAATACTGAAAAATTGAAGAACTAGACCAAAGCAGGGAACATAAATTGGAAATTCTATGAAACTTACAAAGCAAGCTTTGTGCAGAGATTGGTTCTGCAGAATCAAAGAGCAACAAAATACAAAGTAGTCGGAGTGAAAATTCACACAAAGTTTCAAACTTTCAGCAGATTCTCAGAAACCCAGAAACTACTTTCAAAAGATAGTGAACTAAAGTTGAGTTCTGTACTAGAGAAAAAAACTGGAAACTCCTCTGTACGAAACTCTCTATCACAGTGAAAGGACTATAATCAAGAACTAGCTATCTGTTCTTCCTTGTCTTTGTCTGTCCCTATGTCTGCAAAGCAAAGAGAGCAAGTGAGGTGAAGCTTACCCTTTCCTCTTAACAACCAATGAGAGGAGTCTAGGAAGTCCCACTTGACACTCACCAGTCACCACCCCTTGTTCTTTAGGCTTTAGCCAAGGCCCGGTTGTAAAATAGAGCCACAAGTGTCGGCAGCACTCCAATTTCCATATAAAACCCATAATTGATAACTAATTTAAATGGGAAGAGATAATATAATCTGTGAATGTGTGACAATGATGCTTTCTAATGAGACTTATTTGTTGGATGGAGGTTTTGACAAAGTACCAACCAAGATTCCAGCATGGTGGTGCTTGGTGTCTTCTTCTTCTTCAACAAATCAACATGCTTTAATTTAATGGAAAAACTGGTAGTTCTCTTGTATGTTTCACGTTTATGTCCTTTTCTGGGGTAGTACATCTGGAAATGTGAATTTATATTTGAATTCTGTGATAAATTTCTAAGCCATGACATAGAACTCTAGCTTATAATGATCCCTATCATGACATAAGAGCTATCAGACTTTATGAACCACACAAGCAGATACGCTACGCAAATGTCAAGTACCTACTTTTTGGCTCGTGTGACGTGACACACTTTAATTGTTTTTCAAAAAACGATTTAATTGAAGCCAAAAATTAGAATGAACAATATTGCAACTTCTAAAATATAGATTTTGAAATAGAATCTTTTAAAATGCAAGGAAAATAGTCGGTTGAAGATAGAGAAACAAAGAGGTAAATTGTAAGGTTCGCATACACGAGAGAGTAATGATCGATCGTCATTGTAGTCTCTTGCCGACGTCCTCAAAAGTAATTATGAGGGTCAAGGACAATGAAGCTATGTATGCACTAGTTTCCAACAAATAGAGGTGTTTGGGTTCACATGTCAATGTTAAATTGCAGTGTACTTTGCAGTTGTTTTACACAAACAAAGTGATGGGAATTTATACATAGTATACCGTATTTGGTTTGAAATGCTCATAAACAACTCCTATCTCTCTAAAAAGTAGCTCAAATATTTAGGAAAGTGACTAGATCCAGTTAGTTACTGCCCTTAATAGATGAGAGGAGGACTTGTTGGAAGTGGATCGTGACTCGTGTGGTGAGATTGCAAAGCATACGAAACTGCTTCTCATTATGTCCATATTCGACATATTCTCAGAGAAGCAAATAGTGTTACAGACGGGACGACTCACCTTACTAGAGTCATGTTGCTCACTTGCTTGATGATGTGTTGTTGAAGGAGCATGTCAATTGTAGCTCTAGCTCAAGCTTGAGCTTCTACAATTGAGCCAAATTAAGCTAATTTAAGCTTGAGCAACGTAGTTTTCAACTCAACTTGTCTTGTTCACACCCTATGTTCAAAAATAATAACTTTAGTCAGTATGAAACTATTAATGGTGGTATGCAAAATAGGTTTTGTATTATAAGAATAGGTAAGTAAGACTTTACGTTGTGTTTGGATAAAGTAATTCAATTTCCATAGAAATTTCAAAATCATAGGAATTACAATTTCATGAATTTAAATTTTATTAATTAAGAATTCCGTTGTTTGGATTTCGTGATGTAGAGTTTTAAAATGAAAAGAATTAGTATTTAAACTAACCTTACTCAAGGGAATTGTTAAATAACACCTATTTTGTGAGGAATTCAAGTCGGGAATTTATACTTCCAAATTTCACTATTAATTTCCACGGGATAAGAATCCAAACAGTGGAAACAATCATAAAAAATTGAGAATTCCCTATTTTTTATTAAATTCCCGGAAATTCACCCTCATCCAAACATACCGTAACGGTTTATTAGAACGTTGAATCATTAATGTATGTCCAAATCAATTTGTTGAATCATAACTAAATATAATTATCTCATTGAAAAGAAAAAAAAACTAAATATAACTATGAAGTGATTTGAAATCTGAAAAATGAACCACCAGTTTATTAGAACGTTGTTGAAACTTGAAAGGTACCAGAAGGGACAAAACTAAAATAAATGTGAAAAACTGATGGAGAGAAAGGAACAAATTATTATATAAAAAAATAATAATAATAATAATAAAAAAAACCAGTGGAAGCCTTTCTCTTCTATCAGAGCCAGGTTTCGATCCTGGGACCTGTGGGTTATGGGCCCACCACGCTTCCGCTGCGCCACTCTGATTTGGTGATAGTATGCTGTATTTAGCTCTACTTATATTATAGATTGAATCTTAGTTTTAGACTATAGAGTATAGACAGTGCTCTCTCAGAGTCGATCTATCTGCTTCAAAACCCTCCAACATCACACCTTCTCACAACATATTTGTATTAAAGATCATCTAAATGGAACATATATATTTTGTAGAGAACAAATTAACATATTACTTCTCATCAGTCAACTACTACAACATACATCCTTCAAGCTTCCAGATCAAATATTCAATATTTTAAGCCATATATCAAGCACCTAATGACTTGAATACTAAGACAAAATTCTTATCGAAAATTATATCTCATATCTAAGTGATCTGTTGGGGAGGTTCTCTGTGACCCAGTGAGTGAGGTTGATGAATAGGGCAACTGAAAATATGAAATATTGTCCTACATAACTTTGCTTCCCATGTAGTGATTGAATTTGGTAAATTTGGGAGATGAGTAAATTTGTTTATACTATAACGGGTCATTCCCTCATTGTTCAACACTTCAACGCCGTTTTTATTTTTTTCTCAATATGAGTATCTAGCATGAGCACACGATGAAGATCATTTGATCCATGTATAGGATGAAGCAGTATGATTATGCTCAAAACAAACATTTATCAATTTTCCAACAGAAACACCAAAAGCATCATCAGGATCGATCTACATTCCTGTTTATCAGAATAACAACACAAGAATATAGTTCACATGGTAGTCCATTCACGAGTTTCCAGTCCACAGTCGCAAGCAGTGTAATATCCAACATGGCAGCATGTCATTCCATACCTTATTGTTAGAATTGATGCGGGGATTTTCAATTTTTGAGGCTCAGATTATTCTTTAAAGCCGACGTATGTCAGACGTGTGGGTGAAAGAGGCTAGAGGATAAAAACCGATGGAAATGAAGGGAAAACAGGGAGCTTTGGAGGGAAGAGGACTCTGCTAAACGATCGAATATTGTTTAGACTATAGAGAGGTATGGTAAAACTAAAATGCTATGTTACTCTTAAGTACGTCCCTACTGCTAGACTATATACAATGTCGAAGGCACCTGTGAGATTATGTATTTCTTATGGTAAAACTAAAACGATATGTTACTCCTACGTAGACGTATATATAATATTGAAGGCACTTGTGAGTTATGTATTTCTTCACTTGTACGTCTTTACGGCCTCTCATCTGATCCTTTTCTCTTTCTTTATCTCAAATTATCTGGACATGTGGTGTGCTTTTTGTCGTAGTGTACACATCTAGACTATATTGATACTAGATCAAAGATGTTCACTAGGGGAGCTCTTTTAGTGAGGACCCTTAAGTTGAGGACTTGGTGACGACTTTTCAGTTTATGGTTTAAAAGACTCAATTTTCAATCACATTTTGACATCTTATCCGTTCAGTTTTTAGGTTTATATGAGTATATCATTTCTACAAATTTTTACCCAAATTGATGTTCGTTAATATAACAAACTAGATCAAATTAATGGACGAACCAAATCTGTCAAATATGAACCGTTCAAGTTCATAATTGATAAATCACACTTATGAATGTCTTAACAATTTTCAATATAGTTGAAAATTTGAAGAAATTATCTACTCATAAATACCTATAAACTGAACGGTCAAGATGTAGATATAAGATCGAAATGTGGGATAAACTGAAAAGTCCTCCCCAAGTCTTTAACTTAAGGGTCCTCACTAGAAATGCTTCATGTTCACTAGTCTCTTGAGTGGAAACAGACACTCTAGGTCTCTAGGCGCCAAACTTGTTAGGACACATGCTTTTATTTAATGGTTGTGTAGGAGTAGAGTTTTTTTCGCTTTCTAGTGTAGTTGTTTATCTTTTTGGACGTAGTTTTTAGACTTTCCTTTTAGTCTTTAGTTGTATTTGAATAAGGAGCTTTGCTTTTGATCTTGTATCAGAGCTGACAATAGTT
>NC_020496.1:11064939-11067136 GCF_000184155.1 Fragaria vesca subsp. vesca
AAAATAACTCACTCCAATCAAACAAATAAATGAAACTTCAACCGTCAATGCACGCAATTATAAAATGACTAAAAACTCTACAATTAAATGATTATACTAAATTTGATGTGTGTGTTCAGTTCAGTTAACCTTCGCTTGATGATATATCAATATAATCTTCAAACTTTACAAGACACACATTTTCTTTATTGTTTATTTTTTCCTTTTTAATAAGAGGAGTCATTCTTGTGTTGCTCATGAGTGAACTATACCATAATCCTGTATTCCCATTATAGGTAGGGAGCATATTCAACGCACTAAAATACACTTACACCATCAATGTGCAAGTCATAACGATTGAGCTGTCAAAATGGAATGAAGACTATAAACCCTCAATTTCTTTATATGACATTTTTATTTCCGATCTAGTTAGATTAAGCGCTCATAATAGAAAAACCTATTCTTCGACCTTGGTGCTCACATCATGTGTTTAAAACGCTTGGACTAACCTTTTGTATTTCAATTTGGACAATAAAGTTCGTATATATGTATGAAAGTGTCACGAGCTAAGATTATATATTAATTGATCAGTTTGCTTGCACTTTGCACCTTGGTTCATACAAAAATTTTCGCTATAGGTAACCTGTTGTAACGCCCCGATTTGCATCTCATCAAATCGAGCACATTACAGTGCCGCGGTCTCTTAGAACCTAAGCTAGGGCCTATCACTCAATCCCTAAGAACCCGCAAGGCATTTTAATTAAACTAACTAAAACTTTTATAAATTGAAAATCAAAGTTAAAGTCGGAAGCGTTATATAAATGAGGTGTAAAACATTATAATAGAACAAATTTAGTTCATTTGAATCAAGCTATAAAGCATAAAGCAACACTAATGTGAAATAACTACTCTAGTAAAACATAGTCAAGATCAACTAAAACATATTTCCTTGATAGTACAGGTAACTATGATAAGAAAATAGAATAAAGTAGCTGACAAAGCAAACAACTTCGACAAGGTTTTCAAATAAAACACAAGGAAATGTACCAAGTAATTAGGATATAAAATGGAAACCTAATGTACGATAACAAATTCAATAAGGACATTTAACTTTAACTAAATATGCGCACCCAGCTCAATCAAGCTCAATCTCGTTCTTGTGCACAGAACTTGCATTCAAAACTGTTATAGGAGTGAGCTTTCGTCCTCGCTGCTTAATAAGACTCAACCAACTAGGTTTGAAAACTATTTAATTTATTGGCCAGTATGTGAAAATAAATATAGATATAACTGATGATCAAATCATGAAGTAAAAGTTTCATTTCGGAAAACATCTACGGGCCCAGAATACACAAACCGGATGACCGGTCCTCTTATGCCAACTACAACCTTACCACAATTAATATCGTCCATACCGGCAAGGTGTAGTGAGAGTGTCCATTTACGCCATACCGCCTAGGAGCGACGCCACACCTCAAAGGATGTTAGACGTCCTCTAGTCTGTACAGCCCCTCCGGAGGTTTAGGGGATCGAAACCCAAGGAAGTCACTATGCCCCGCTCACTCTCAAGTCATCACACAATATCGACAAACATTTGAAAACAAGCATGGCAATAAAAATATCAAATCTTCATAATAAAACAATCACAGCCATGCGATCATTTTTCGTATATAATATACGAAAACCACTAGCCAAGAAGAGTCTAGAATCCCCTACCTGGTATTCCTGGAGTCTGAGTCTTTGCTCCACAATATTCGGCAAACACCACCACTACTCGAAAACTCAGGTAACTGGAGCTTTGTTCGACAAATTCAAATATTAGCTTCTTAGTCCTCAATTAAGTAACTCTTTGAGAACATATAAACATCACTTATAATTTCGACAAATAGCCCTTCATTTTCAACATATTCATATATACCAGGTGATCAAATCTTTATTTTTAGCTCAGTTGAGCTTCAGACCCCAAATTGGTATCATATGCAATTGTTGATATTTAATTCGGTTCATGCTGGAAGTATATAAACTGATTCCAATCAAATCACTCATACATGTGCAATAACTTTCGTTTCCATACTTTTCATCTATATCATGGTTTGAATCAAACCAAACACACCTAACAAATATTACCAAGTTCATTCTAATTGCGCATGTGATCACTTAATCAAGCATGTACCCACGGTGGATGATGATTATCCATATTTCCTTTATGTTAATATAT
>NC_020496.1:11067340-11071467 GCF_000184155.1 Fragaria vesca subsp. vesca
TATATATATATATATATATATATATATATATATATATATATAACCCTTAATCAACAAGCTCACTTTTAAATTGATAACCAAGGTTCCCTTTAATTAAATTTCAATTCCCAAAATACCATTCAATGACATATCCATCCAAAATATTCACGTCATGCAATTCAAAGGATTGAATATCAACCACAATCTCGAAAGAAACTCCTCAAAGCTTCCATACACAAATCCTTGTCTTACCTTAATAAAAACATATGAGAGAGGCTCCTCTTTGGTAGACAAAGTAGCTCCTCTAATAGAAGATACGGTGAACACGCCCACCTCCACTTCTTAATGATAGAATTTAATGAAACTGAAAGTTCTCAGTCAACTCCTTTCCTTCTGTTGCGATATTAGAACACAAACATCAATACTCCCTCTTCTCTATTTTATCAAATAAAAACACCAATCATCACTACCCCAAGTTCAAAGTACAGAACCGAACTCTTAGAGAAAGACTCTTACCCATGTTTGGTTCCTTCTCTGTTGATTCACTCAGTCCAACTCTCTGCAGCCTTCCCACATCTGACTTCTTAGAGAATCATCATCTTCCTTCTCTACCCAATTAGCTCATCTCCTAGTTTGGATTCGGTTTTCCGTTACCAAATTGTCAACAAACAATCATAAGTTCAGAAAGCAATCTCTCCCAAAATAAAATTCCGAAATAGATGGGTTCTCGGGATTTACCTTACAACGACAAGAGAAAGATGATGACGAGCTTGCTTATCAATTTCCACAACTCAGACTCAACGTCGATGGGACATAGCCGAACAACCCAAACTCCATCCCAAACTCCTTCTCTGTTGTATCCTTGAACTGAAGATTAACATCCCACCATGAATATTGAGTAGCTTTGTCTTCTTGAACATGATCAGAGAGACAGGGAGAGAAAGAAAGAGAGTGTTCAAGATCGAGAGTGTTTGTGAGAGAGGGAGAGAATATGGGAGAAGCTTCTGGTTCTTCTTATCAATTTCTTCATTTTATTTGCCTAATGTGTGAAATCACATTGTTGCCCTCAACTTGACTTAGCACATTTTGTGACCCAAGGTGGATTGGGTTGTTCCAAGCCCACTTTGAAAATAAAAACCTTCGAACCCAAACAGAATCGAGTATTATATGTCCGCAACAGAAATTGTTTACTAAAAGTTATCGGAACTTCACTTTCATTAGGCCATAACTTTACGGGGTCTCACACCTGTAATACCCCGGAAATTTGATATTGGTTTCTAATATTATTTTGGAAATTATTTAAGTAAGAGTTGTATGGATTTGTGGTTTAGTGAGTGGACTGGAAGTAGTCGAGTTTTTATTTCCTTAAAAATGCTTTATTTTGAAGGGTCAAGAGTTGACTTTTGAACCTGTTGGGTTTCTCGGAAAACTTCATTCACTAAAGTTGTAGAGCACGACTATACGAGTTTGTAGATACATAGCATGCGTAAAACAGACTTCGTATGAGAAAGTTATGGTCAACGGAAGTTCGTGGCTTTTCGAGAAATATGGGTTAAATAGAAAAATTTTAGGGGTGGAAACCCTAATTTCAGAAACTCCACTTTTAGTTTCTCTCTCTTCCTCCTCGAGCCATCTATGTTCTCCCGTCTTCTCCGGCACCAAACGCAACCGTCCGGCCACCGTTTAGGATGTCGCCAGTCTCGTTGGGTTCGTAGGATCACCGCCTTCAAGTCTAGGACGGTTTTGCACGGCGGGTGAGGCCGACCACGACGCCTCGCTGTGGGAGCAAGCGGAGCTACTTGGCCGGAAATCATCCTTTTTCCGGTGATGATTTTAAGTAGTAAACGGTAAGACGTGAAGCTCTCTTCCTTTTAAGTGTGTTTGTGCTAGTCTCCAAGGCCGTCAACCGGCGTAGGTGGTGCAGCTAGGCTCGATGCCACCGTCGACGCGTCACCGATTGGAACCGCCGTTTACGGCGGCGACAAGGTGCAACACTAGGTGAGTTTTGCTCCTCTCTTCCATCTGTGTGTCGCTGTGCAAATCAATCAACTCAGTTTTGAGTTTTCAAACCATAAATTTCAGTTTTGGAGCTCGAATTTGTGACGGTGTTTTGGAGTAGTTCAAGGTCGAGTCGAGGCTAGTCGCAGGTATAAAGTTTGTTCCTTTTGCTTTGAACTACGAGTTGAGTTTGTTGGGTGTTCATTTTGCAATGTTTCGGGGTGACGCGTGGGGCCCACTCGCCGCTGCCTATGGTGGCGCGTGGAAGCGCGTCCGGGCAGTATGGGGGTATTTGGTTGTTGTGTTAACTAATCTATGTAGTTGATAGAGTGTTGTGTGATAAGGCTAAGTGTTGGTTAGGTAGTGCTTCTTAGATGCTTGTTAATCTTGGTTGTTTATTAGGTTGTAAACTTTGAGGTTTGATCATAGAGGCAGCATGGATATGTTGTTAAGTGTCCGATGACCTTGGGAGGTCTCGGAAGAAGGTTGTCTCTTTTTGGGCAAATCTTGGGTTAAGGCTTGTTAAGGGTGCAATGTTCTTTTGTTTAAGTGGTTATTAAAGTTATTATTTGTGTTAACTCGGTAGCTTGTGGAGTTGATATTTAAGCTTGGCTTTTGTGTTGTGTTGAAGACGCAGTGAGATTATTTAGGTGAGTAAAATCTCACCAAGGTCCACTTTGTGTCCTATTTATTTATGATGATGATAATCATTATTATGATGAGGATGATATGATTATTATGATGAGGATGATAATGATTATTTTGATGATGATGATAATGATTATTTTGATGATGATATTGATTATGTTGATGAAAATATTGATGATTATGATGATTGTGATGATGACAATAATTTAAAAATTATGTTATTCTTTTTTGTTTGTTTTAAATTATATGAGCTTGATCGCAAACGGCTCATAGGTAAGAGAAAACAAGTTTTCCTTTTTAAATGATTATTTTTTAAGGTTCTAGTGACTATAATATCTTTAGTTCTTGGTAGATTATTCTTGTGAGAAAATCTATATGTGTGTATATATATATATCTCTTGTGAAAAGGTATATTATAGTGAGGTGCCGCTTGTCTGGTTCTATTAATGTGGTTATTTGTGTATTAGTTGTGGATGTGTGCCTTAGTGGTGATTGTGTGCATTAGATTATGAGCCTTCGTGGTGGATCGGGAATCAAGCCTTGACCGGGTGATTGGTTACGGTCAGTATAGAACTCTAGTATGTCGGTACTTCATGGGGGATGACTATTTGTTGACGAACCCATGAGTACGAGTTTGTCTAGTTACTTATGAGGGGTGACTATGCGTTGACGAACTCATAAGTAAAGGGTTGAGAAATAATTGTGTGATTTTCTTATATGTTGTCATTTAAAATTCCTTGTTTTAAGTGTTACCTGAACTATGCCTTTTTGCAGGATTTCATTATGATTTGTTTGATTATGAATTGTTGCGTTTCCTTTTAATTATTTGTTTCATTTATGATTTTGAGTGATTTTGAATTGTTGTGTTCTCTTGCTTTTAGGTGATTTTAGAATTAAGTTATTAATGTAGGAATTTCTAGTTTTATCTTATGTGATGTTGAAATGGTTGAGGTTTTATTTTGAGAGTTACTCATACGAGCTTTTTAAGCTTACTGGGTTTGTTGTTTACAACCCGGTGCACCAATTCATGGTGTAGGGGTTAGACCTGCAGGTGTTGATCAACAAGGTTGAGGCAGTGGCTTAGGAGCTGGTTTTTAGACGTTATACATTATTTGTATTTCATGGCAATTGTTTTTAAGCTTATGTGAGTGAAGTAGTTATTACTAGATTTTTGGAAGTTGATGTAATTAAGGAGATATAATGTATAACTCGGTTGATGAGTTTATTGACATTTACATTTCCAGTATTTGTTTTTAGTTTGGAAATTGTTAAGCAGGTTGTGGGATATTAAGATTTTGAGTCTTATCATGCCCAAATTTTTAAAATTTTATCCTTCGAAAATTGGAGTGTGACATAACCCATTGAAACTAGAAAGTAAAAATAAGAAGGTTTTATGGGGTATTGAAATTTGCACTCCCTTTTTTATAATTTACACTTATTATTTCTTGTATAGTAATTTTAATCTTGTCTTTACTTGCATGTGTGTTGTTTTTTTTTTTTTT
>NC_020496.1:11071519-11080741 GCF_000184155.1 Fragaria vesca subsp. vesca
TTTTTTTTTTTTTTTTTTGTGAAAACTTTAACTAAAAGAAAAATGGAGAGTGTGCAAATTTCTCTCCCTTTTATAAATATGTACTGCAAGTGAAAAATAAGAGGGTTTTGCTACCCTTGAGGGCTTGAGGCCATCTACTCTCATTTTGGAGAGCCAGCTTGCCGTCCCTCCCTGCTCAAGAAAGAGTGAAAGACAGTCCAAGTCCCCTCGAGCGTAGACTCCCTGGTTTTCAGGAGGACCCGCAGCATTCCCAGATTGGGTTGTACTTTTTTCGGTCAATAGTAAATTAATTCGGTAATATAAGGTCAGGTTGGCTAGTAAATAAAAATGACGTGGCAGTGACTCATCCTAAAAATCACATTAAAAATAAAAATAAAGAATAGAGATAAAAGAAAGCCCATAAAGTGAGGAGAAAAAACATTATTTATTGGATTCTGTGCCAGCTTGGAATTTCCCTATTTAAACCCCCTTGTGTCTCCTGGGTTCTTCATCTATTGTCTCTTCCATTTCCTTCCTTCTACTAAACCATAAAACTAATCTTCCTCTAGTTCTTGGGAATAAGAAGGAAATCAACCCTGCAAATCCCAACTGGGTTTTCTTCAACAGCCACACATACACTGAGAGAGAATGTTGGAAGGCAAAGCTTTGATAGAAGACACAGACATGCCAGTGAAGATGCAGATTCAAGCCATGGCTTCTGCTTCTCAAGCTCTGGATCTCTATGATGTCTTTGATTGCAGATCCATATCTGCCCACATTAAAAAGGTACAATCTTCCCCTTTCATTTCATCAAAATTTCAAATTTAGCCTTCTGGGTGTGTCTTAAAGTACTTAAATTTATGGTTTTGACATCAATGTCTTGTAGGAGTTTGATAAGAGATATGGATGTGGCTGGCAATGTGTGGTGGGTTCCAATTTTGGATGCTTCTTCACTCATTCCAAAGGCACTTTTATCTACTTAACTCTTGAAACTCTCAGTTTCCTTATCTTTAGAGGGGCTTCTTCTTCCTGATCTTAGTTAAGACAGCGTTTGGCAGAAATGAACAATTAAGTACTAGAAGAAATCATAGAATCATTAGAATGAGTCCACAAAGCATGTACATTGTCCTTTTCCTTTTTACCCTGAACTGGAGGAACTGGGTTGTATGTTGAAATGAACCCAGGTACCCAGCTTTGTAATGCCTTTTCTATGTATTGGATTAGCTCAGCTTAGCATTTTAGTCAATCTTAGGGTCGGCTTGTTTGGAAGGGACTATGATTTCTGTGACATTTTCTATGATTCTGGGTTTAAAGGAAAGTAGACCCAGAACAGAGGAAATGGACTTTGGATTTGTTTGTCCATTTTTTACTAGTTTGAGTTTATCTTTTTCCTTTCTGATAAGATGGTTTGCATTTATCTTGATGATGTCAAGCTCTTATTCAAATGCATTGGCGCATTGAAGAGAAGGGAGTGTGTCCTAGAAGGCTAGACCGCTTGAACAGTGAGCAACAATAGGAAGTTGGCATTTTCCAAAAGAATTGTCTCAAATCCTTATCCACCGCATCCTTAGAACATGATAGAACTTGCTGCATTATTAGTACGTTAATGATGCCCCATTAAACTTCTGACAAAGTCTATCTACTTGAGAAATGGTGGTTCAGTTTTCTCTCTACTCTTGGAATGTTGATCTGTTTTAACCAGAAGTTGCTGTAAACTTCGGATGTTGTCCTTTTAGTGGGAAGACGACGAACTGTTCTATCATTTTTGCTCATACATTTCCGAAATTCAAAGTATTGCACAACATTCAATCCGAAGTCGCAAAGTCGCATTCCACCGAAAAGTTTGAAGTATTGCACAACTTTCATATCTGCAGCATCACTCGAAGCAATTGCATACATTCCTCATATTGTGATATTCACTAAAAATGGTTTGGTTTGAGTATGAGTGTCTTAATGTGGTGTTGTAACCTAATCAGTATTTGTTCGTTACAGATCATCCGTCGATTTAGCTACATAGAATGTGGTTCGATTGTGCTTCTATATCTGCAGAGGCATACTAACTTCTGATTATACTTCATTAATTTTGACGACAAGCAGTGAAGCAGGGATGAGACTATGAAACTAAAAGTTGTGTGCAGACTCAAGAAGATCATATGCACAATATAACAGCTAAAAGTGTTCATCCTGAGCTTCTCATAATAATTTTAACTGAGGTTTGGGATATTCACATATGGCCCAAGTCTTCAGACGTTTTAAATTCACCATTTTCTTTTGGACAACCATTACCATCATTTTCAGCACAAAGGAACAGTCGTTTCTTATATCACTAAAAGCTTATGCATGTAAAATGTATGAAGTGTTTTCTAACTTCACTACTTGAGAACAAAATCAACAATACAAAAGTAGCAGTGGTGTTCTATGCGAAGTAACAACAGAACACTATACAAAGTCAGATCCTAGAACTTGAATTTAGTATTTGAGAGCAGGCGTTGCATTCCTCTCATGCCTAAAATCATAACTTGTATATGACTTAAAGAGTAGGAAGAATGTTGATGCTTGGGGCGGGAAGGAAGTCATTAAGCGAAGAGTTAGAAGATTACGATTTATGAGCGCACATTTTGTCAAAACCCAAGTCCTCCTTCCGCTCAATCTTCTTTACCATGTGTTCTATGCCTACCCCTCCTGTTCAGAAACAAAATGCATGTAAGTAAAAATCTATATCTTGGTCTTGAAATGAAGTTAAGAAGAGAAAAAGCAAAAGTGATCCACATACCTAATGTGAGTGTACTCACAAATATTGTGAAAGCTAGAATGAAGATGATCAGAGATGCTCTTCCTAATGCTTTGATTACTTTCCCTATTACATGTTGTCCTATGATTGCAGAAACAGTAGCCACACCAGCAAAATAGAGAGCTGCAGAGAAATCGGAACCAAAGAAGTCGATATTACTTTGAAAACACAAAGCTGTATGAAAACTTTACTCAGTTTATTAACAGAATGTGAAGGCTTGGCTAGGAAAGTTACCATAAGGAACTGGAAATCGATTTAGGAGGTAGTATTCTACCACAGACATGGATGAAGAGAATGCCATGATAAATGTGGATGTGGCACTCGACACCTACATAAGTTCTTACCCAGTTACTTGGTGTAAATTTGAGCATCATACCCAAAAGTCCAAAACCAATCAGTAATAGGTTTTGTCAACAGAGACAGTACTATAGTAATATAGATAACTTAATCCTGCTTCTCATCAGTATTACATAATGGAAAAGGTACCTGAGGAGGGATCCCCATTTCCAAAAACAATGGACCCATAATAAACCCTCCACCAAGACCAAGCAGTCCACCAACTAATCCAGCTATTAGGCCACAGGAACAATAAGAAACAAGCTTGTACACACTCCACTTTTCACCTATTTCTGATCCCTTCGATGCAAGTATTCTCTTCCCCTGGGAAAGTTTAATTACCTCATATGAAGTTACTGCAACAGTCACAGGAATCTGATTGATACAAGACAGAGTTAAGAAAGGAATATATTAACACTTCAATAGTTTTCTCAGTAAGGTAGAAGATTGTTTCTTGTTACATGAAGCTATAAGAGTTACCTGTAAGAGATTTAGTGACCAGTATGCCACTGAACATTTTGTCACATAATTCTGTTCCAACAAGCAAGTAATTCCTATCAATTTGATTTCTTAATGCATAAAAGTTAAGAGTAATTTCAAATTAAAAGCTTGTAAGGAAAATGAACCACAGCAGTACTAATTGGGTAAAATAGACCTTAGCAATCTGCAACCCAAGAATTATGACCCACACAGTAGCAATAATTCCAAGTTGCTTCCAGCAAACATTTTCAAGAATAGAAACCTGTTGGAAGGGTCAAAGAAGTCACTCACTGAAATTATTGTAAAAGAAAAATTGAGCTGCAGAATTGTTACCTCTCTTCTTTTAACTTGCTTGGTTTGTGTTGGGTCATTGCTTTCACCACTTGGACTATGTCTGTCTTCAACGTCTGCGATGCTAACACCAAGTTAAGGAGCTTGTAAGAGGAAGATTGATAACCTCACCCTAACCCTATACCTAAACCTCTACGAGATATGTCTGAGTTATAGAATAGGTGACATAGATTTTCAACAATTAAGTGAAGAATGACTTGTAACCTCTCAACCCCTTACCTTTTGATTCCAAGCATTTGGAAGCATCCAGTAAAATCTAAAGTAGTGAGAAAAGGATCAGTATTAGATGGATTGAGTAATGCAGAAGTAGAATTTTCGATGAAGCTAATATTAATTTGGGAGGATCACCTTTTTGGTTTTAGTTTCTTTCTTCCATGTCTCTACGCCTTTGAAGAAAGACTTGGTCGATAAACCTAAATAGAAACACCAGATTGTTGTCCAAGTGTCAACGTGGAAGATTTCACAAGTTCAGGAAAGAGAAAAGTAGTGTTACGTACCTAAGAGAATGATAATTAGTAAGATGGTGATCATCCATTCAGCAAGAACAACATTCAGAGAAACTCCAATACTGATCCCCAGTACTAACATTGGTTGGAATAGAAGTGCTAGATCGTAATCGATGAGTGGCAACTCTAATGTAGGATGCCTTTTCCTTAGATTGTACAAGACAGTGGCAGCTGCTCCGCCGGTAATCATACCTAGGAAGTTATTCAGATATAAACATATTGTTAACGTTGTTCATCCTGTCCTGAAATAATTTGGAATCGATCGCAGACGCTATAATCTTTGCAGCAAACAAGAACAGTTATAAGCAGAAACATGCAATAACTAGACAATACTTACACTTTGATATTGCAGTTGATGATTTCTGGTCAAAGCCAATAATCAGAGTGAGCATTGGCACAAAAAAGCCACCCCCTCCAACACCTCCAACACTTCCGAATGCTGATCCAAGAAATCCAATTACTGTACCAACCATAATTTTCCAGCCAAATCTTATATCCTGAGACCAAAATCCAATTAGTACTAGACTTTCCCACCTAGGTATTAAAATGAAATGTTTGATAAGCAAATAATTGGATTCTCCAGATTTTAATTCTTATATCTATACTATTCAACAAATATTATGTGAAATTGGACTTACAGGCCAGACATGCTTATAGCCAGCAACTCCACTGGTCTGTGATTTTGAAACGTTGGTTAAGTAATTAGATTCGACCTCCTTCCCATGATTCTGACTAGAAGAAGTTTGTTGCTCTAAACTTTCTGAAACAGATGCCAAGGCTAGAACAAGACAATAACAAATCCCAACCTTTGCTATCAACCTCAGTCTGCACCAATTTGATGATCTGCTCCATGCCATCTGATACCTAAGACTTACTTCCACCAATTCCTCCTCAACCCCGAAATCGAAGTTTCACACACGCCTATCAAAAACTTAGGGTTGAAGACAAAACCATGTTCTTCGTTCTTTCTATAAAAGGTTCTGGAGAATGTAAAAAGTAGTGCGAGTGGAATAATATCTACGCTTAATGAATCAACAGTCATGCATGTTATAGCTTCCTTGGGAATGCAGCATCCAGCTAGAATGTACTTTAGCTAATTGTCACTATCATATGAAACAGTGTGTCTTTAGAATTTCATTTGTAAACTGTACCAAAGGTGCGGTACTTTCTCAGTTCTCACTACGTCAAAAGTTGAAACAGAACGGGAGCCCATCCCCAGCCAGGACGACTAGTCTCTCTCAAATACCATAGTCAAGAACACAAAAATCTATGTTCAGATGCAATATCTTCATAGTAGTTGCATACAAAAACTGCATTTATATGTTGTCATCTATATATGTTACAAAGAAAGATAGGTTGAGCTGAGTTGAACAAAAGAATGAATAACATGAGCCTTACTATTCAAGAGAGTTGAAACCAAGTCATGAAATCTGTCTGACAAATTTAGCCAAGACAAAATCTTGAAATTCTTTGTGTTGGAAGCCCTTTACTATTGTTTAGAACCAAATAGCCATGGCCAATATATGGAATGCCCTCCTAATATTTACTGAAAACCCTCTAGTGTAAAATAGGGTTTATTGCAAAAATAGAGAATAAAAATCTATGACTCTTGAGTGGTTTGAATTAAAAGCCGTCCATGTAGTCTTCCTACTTTCTCAATCATAACTCTAATGTCTCTCTCATATCCCTCTCATTCATTGAAACTCTTGTGTGGTTTGATTTAACTGTGATGGTGTAGTTTTGTTGGTATATACCTTTCTGGTCCTGCTGGTTTTTTGGTCTATGTCCGGATGTCCCCCTCTTCCATCTTGTATCTTCTGTTTCTTTCTTGTTCATTGCGGATCATCCTTCGATTTAACTTCACAGAATATTGATCGTTTGATTGCGCTTCTGTATCTGCAGGCATACTAACTTTTGATTGTTCTTTCATATATTTGATCACAATATGGGACTATGGAATTAAAAGTTGTGTGCAGACTCGATCTAGAAGGCCATTTGAACTATGCTACCCTGATCCTCCCATAATTATTACAACTTCTTAGGCTTGGGATATTCACATAAGTCTTCAGATGTTTCATATTTATCAATTTCTTTTGGATGATTATTTTCTCCATTTACATCACACAGGTATAGTAACCATAGTATTGCTTCATTTTTTATCACTAGCCTTCTACCCGTGCAAATTTGCACATTGTCACAAATTCAGCCAAGATTAATGAGCGGTTAATCCACTACCCATGTTTTTCTCTTCTAAATTATCTCTTCAGTTTATGTATTTTGTTTTTTTAGTTTACAATTTACCATAGTAGCTATTTCTCTTAAAATCTGAATGAACTTAATAAAGATAATTTTGGCAAAACACAATTTGGTAATTTAAAGACTGCTCGCTTTACAGTAGAGTAGAGATATATATACCAACAATTAATACAGAAGTAGCAGTGTTGTTCTTATGAAGAGTACCGACGACATAACACTACTTACAAAGTCTAATCCTAAAACTTGAATTTAGTACTTGAGAGCATGCATGATATTCTTCTCATGCCTAAAATTACAACTTGTATACTTTTGAATTGCAGGAAAATTTTTGATGCTTGGGGCGTGAAGGAAGTCATTAGGCAAAGAGTTCAGAGATTAGGATTAAACAAAATGATAGTGAAGATGAATTCTGTATATTGCAATGATCTTGTCTGTACATAACCAACATAACCATGAGTCCCTTTAAGTATATTGTGGGTAGGAGGGAGATGAGAAACATGATTGGTGGCTCCGCTATCCACAATCCAGTACAATGTCGAATGCCGATCATGATGTGTAATATTACAAGTGGGTGTACCTGTTGCATTTGCAAGTGGTTGGTTATTACCGTTCTGAATTTTCAGTAAGGCCTTGATTTGGTTGTACTTCTCCATCGTAAGAGTTGTTGGCCATGATGTTGTATTTCTGTTTTGATTGCTCTGGATTTTCAACCGTGTCAACCATGTTGGTTGGTGTGATGGTATTGGTGTTTTGACTTTGCTGTGGCGGAAGGTGTTGAGCTAGAGGCACCAGGATTGGTGCTCTGATACCATAAACAAAATGATAGTGAAGATGAATTTCTGTATATTGCAATGATCTTGTCTGTACAAGCTAGCTGATGCATATAGGTGCATATATTCTATATACTATAGCAGGAAGGGAATACAACTGTTCATATCTTTAGTGAATTATGTTTTTACCCTAAGTTTGGGTTAATTGTGTTTCTGCCCCAGTTTGGGTTAAGTCGTTTTTGCTTCCGGTTTTCCATTAATTACACAACTGCCATCACCTTCCACATGTTGGGATGCTGCATGTTGTTTCCACGTGGTGCGATCTTTTTATTCCACATAGCTGCTCTGTGTCTCATCTTGAGGTTAATCCCATTCTCCACGCATTTGGACCTCGCTCTCTCCATCTCTTGCGCACGATGCTATTGCTGTCGTTGAACAAAAAGGGTGCCCAAGCTTCTCTCCCTCATGTAGTTCAGATCAAACCCGGGGCAAGCTGGAAGAACATGGATTTGGTTAATTGGTTTTCAGTTTGGTTCTCAATTGATAACTTAGATACCGTTTGTGCTTGGTTTGCCCTTTTTTGCCTTTTGTTTTTGTTTTCAGGAATGTACATGACAGATCATGATTGTCTGTTGGACTTGCAAATGGAGAGTGAAGGGTTTGGGTTGCTCTTCTGCAGGAAATCGTGAAAGGTAATATGAGAGATTATTGGGTTTTGATTTGGGGAGGAAGGGTACGAATCTGGGTAGTGGGTTTTCGAATGAATGCTATGATTTCAGTCTAATGAAAATTATACATGAGTACATTTATTTTACTTTCTAAACAGCCTAATTTTTCAAATTCTTGCTTGACAGGCTAATGTGCTTATTAGTCCCATTACTGATGGTGTAGTTCTTACTTGGCTTATTGGTTCTGTGCAAACAACCAACATTGACCAAAGGTGAGGTTATCAATGTTGAAGGACCTTAATGACAACGTTATCTCCATGTACTTTAATTTTTCTTTCAAGCCATGGTGAGCCAAGTGAAGGAGGCTTCAGTCTTCATGCGTGATATAAGAGTTAAGTATTGATCTTGAGCTTTGCTGTGGTTTATTTATTTATTTATTATTATTATTATGGATTCATATGGTGATCTTCTTTTCATTATGGGTTTTCATGTTGTTATTATTTTCATATGATAGTTATACCGTATCAGTTATTGAAATTGTGGTGAAGAGGACAAGAGGGCAGGGGCATTTGCTTTTGATGAGCTTTGCCTGGTGTTATTCTTGATCTCTCACTAATCATAATAATGAGTTTGGATTAGCCATAACTAAAAAAACAGACCTCATTATTGTCTGTTTGTTGCAAAATAGTTGTGTATATGAGCAACTTAGACTATGTGTAGAACCACATATGGTTGAACATTTCGCTAAGGAGGACCACGGATTTATAATCTTCTTATCTTCTTAGGCTAACGGCCCAATTTTCAGTTTCATAACCTTTTTGTATATCATGTGTGTTACCAAGCCCCAACTGTTTGGCTTTATTGAATCCCTCTAATTCATGGGGTGTTATAGGAAGAATTGGGTGCGTCAGGGTTAATTCCTGGAGAGAACTGATTCAAATGACGGTTATCGTATAGGTATTTAAAGCAGAACCTAAATGTACAGGTATTCTCATGTCTTCTATCAAGGCTTTCTATAAAGATAATTCGGAATTCTTATAAATTACTTTTTTCATTTTTTTTGAACTCTTCAATAGTGCATGTTT
>NC_020496.1:11085003-11087683 GCF_000184155.1 Fragaria vesca subsp. vesca
ATGTACATATGAAAAATTGGTTCGTGTCTTGCTAAAAAATGTCCTTCCGTACTAATTTATATATCTTACAATTGCAAACTGTTATTTCCACTTATAATGCTAGAAAATCACAATATTGAGATGGACATGGTAGTCAATGTACTCACCATGTACTCGCAATATTTTCAGGTTTTTATCACTGTCCAAGTCAGTGCAGTTTGTCCATCACCTATGTGATATTGCTGCATTCTATCGGCATATCAAACAACAACAATATTGAACAAAACAGAAGCAGTTGCGGTAGTTAATATCCGGCATTGCAAACCGCGGCAACGCGCGGGCATCACCTAGTATAAACCTATTCTAGGAAATAACAAATATTATGATCCTACAATCACTCAACATAACTACTGATTGATTGCCTATTGATACATGATCCACAATTATCTCTATCACATATACCAATATCAATGCATAATATACCTTCACTGATCTTCTTTCCTTCAATAAGGATTAATGAGTGCTGCACATGTTTTCAAACCCCAAGGACTCCTTGTGATGAATCTTTTTAACCAGGTTTGCTATGCCTACCCCTCCTGTTCAGAAACAAAATGCATGTAGTTAAAATTTATATTTTTGCATCAAAATGAAGTTAAGAAGTTTAAATAATAAATTGATGCATACCAAATGTGAGTATACTCACAAATATTGTGAAAGCTAGAATGAAGATGATCAGAGATGCTCTTCCTAATGCTTTGATTACTTTTCCTACAACATATTGACCTATATATGATTGCAGAAACAGTAGCCACACCAGCAAAATGGAGAGCTGCAGAAGAATCAGAACATAAGACGTCGATATTAGTTTGAAAACACAAAGCTGTATGGAAACTTTACTCCTCAGTTTATTAACAGAATGTGAAGGCTTGGCTAGGAAAGTTACCATGAGGAACTGGAAATTGTTTTAGGAGGTAGTATTCTACCACAGACATGGATGAAGAGAATGTCATGATAAACGTGGCTGTGGCACTTGACACCTACATATGTAAAATTTCTTACCAAGTTACTTGGTGTAAATTTGAGGATCATACCCATAACCAATCAATAATAGGTATTATCAACACAGTGACACACATAGTATAGTATAGTATGTAAAAATTCTCATCACTATTGAATACTGGACAAGGTACCTGAGCTGAAATTCCCATTTCCAAAAACAATGGACCCATAATAAACCCTCCACCAAGACCAAGCAGTCCACCAACTAGGCCAGCTGCTATGCCGCAGGCACAATAAGAAACAAGCTTGTACACTCCAGTTTTTACCTGTTGTTGATCCCTTTGATGTGAGTATTCTCTTTCCTTGGGACAGTTTAATTACTTCATATGAAGGTACTGCAACAGTCACCGGAATCTGATTGATAGAAAACAAAATTAAGAAATGAAGATAACAATTGTTCTATTAGTAAGGTAAAAGATTGGTTCTTGCAACACAAAGAGGTGTGAAGGTACCTGTAACAGATCTAGTGACCAGTATGCCACCGAACAACCTGTCACATAATTCTGTGCAACAAGCAAGTTTACTATCAATTTCATTTCTCAATTCATAAAAGTGAAGGCAGGGGAAATTCAAATAAATACTTTAAGTTTTAAGAAAAAATAAATCAACCACAGATGTAATAGTGAGTTAAAAGACCTTAGCAATCTGCAACCCAAGTATTATGACCCAGACAATAGCAATAATTCCAAGTTGCTTCCAGCAAACATTTTCAAGAATAGAAACTTGTTGGGAGGGTCATAGGAGACAGTCCCTAACCATTCATACAAAAGTATAAGCTTCAGAATTGTTACCTCTCTTCTTTTAGCTTGCTTTTATGTTGGCTCATTGGTTGTACCACTAGCACTATTGATGTCCTCAACGTCTAATGTTAAACAGTAGCCAAAAGTATCCAGTAAGTGAAGAAATGACAGACAACCTTACCCAAACGCTATACCCTAAATCTCTAAGATACCTATCTGAGTTAGGATGGATGACACAGATTTACCAGAAAGTGCAAAATTAACTTCACCTTTTGATTCCAAGATTTTGGAAGCAGCCAGTAAATTCTATGAGCATTGAAAAAAGAACCGGTATTAGATGGATTCGAGTAATGCAGAAGACAAACAGACCATCTATGGGAAGATTACCTTTTTGGTTTTAGTTCTTTTTTCCATGTCTCAATACCTTTGAAGAAGGATTTAGTCGATGTACCTAAAGAAAAACATAAGTTGTCCAAGTGTGAATGTGGGAGATTGCAGAAGTTAGACAAGATAAAAGGAGTGTTATAATCACCTAAGAGAACGATAATTAGTAAGATGGTGATCATCCATTTAGAAAGAACAACATTCAAAGAAACTCCAATACTAATTCCCAACAATAACATGGGTTGGAATAGAAGTGCAAGATCATAGTCAATGAGTGGCAACTCCAGTGTCGGATGCATCAGCCTTAGATTGAACAACACAGTAGCAGCTGCTCCCCAGTGATGATGCCTGGAAAATCATCCAAACATAATCATGTAGAATTGTATTTAGCTGGTAAAATTAAAAATAAGAAAACTAAACAAAGAAACATAGAAAGGAACCAGATAACAATTATTGACTGATGCTGGATGCATTAGGTTAAATTTTCTAATTTTGTCCAGAAATATATTTGAATTGAT
>NC_020496.1:11087703-11096468 GCF_000184155.1 Fragaria vesca subsp. vesca
ATCCATGCTTGGCTTGAAGGACAACACGTGCATGTGTTGCTTGCATGGGAAGGGGTTGGTTCTGTTCCTTAATCATGTATACATGATACGTATGCACATCTAACAGGATAAACTTAGAAGGCCTTTAGGTCTCCACGAAGTGATTTACATCGCCTACGCCACGTTTATCGTTGAAGACTCCTACAAGTCTTTGACATGCTTTGGGCCAATACCTGTGGCCCTAAGTAATTCTATATAAAGGAGTTCGAGCAGACTCTCTAAGCACACAACAACAAATCAACAACTCAACTCTATAAAATACAATACAATTCTCGACCTAGTCGAACCTCAGACGCTCCCCGGAGCTTTCCTTTCGTTTCCCCATACGCTCTCCGGAGCTTTCTCTTTCTTTTTCTTCTCCTTCCCAATTGAAGCTATGCTCGATCCTACGTCGAGTATCGATATTGTGACGCTCAGGCGGACTACTGTAAGTCCTTGCCCAGTACGCAAGGCGAATCTGAAGAACCCTGCGGTGGAGTTGGTGCTCTCTCCATCCTCAGTCGCTTGATTAGAAGCAAAAGGCTAAGCGCACCCCGCTACTACAACCACTACATTCCGCGTCCGCGCGATGGCACGCCCGCAACAACTAAAAGAGACTTTGCTCACCCAGACTTACTGGTGTGGCCAAAACAGACTGCATATGCCATGAATAAAATAGAAGCAAATTTGAACTGAGTTGAGTGTGTCAACTTGGATTTGAACGAGAACAATTAACAAGAACAAAGGGCTATCCAGAAATTGTTTAAGAAATGAATTAGTTTCACCTACTATTCATAGTGTAGATTAACTTTAAGTCATCAGATCTGTCCGAGAA
The DNA here is from genome assembly GCF_000184155.1 of Fragaria vesca subsp. vesca. Taxonomy (NCBI): domain Eukaryota; kingdom Viridiplantae; phylum Streptophyta; class Magnoliopsida; order Rosales; family Rosaceae; genus Fragaria; species Fragaria vesca. The sequence goes on from NC_020496.1 coordinate 11,088,557, forward strand.
ATTAATCAAGATAATATCTTGAAACTATTTGTGGTGGAAGCCCATCATTATTTAGACACCAATATATGGGATGCCTACCTAATAACAACATCCACCATTTTTTATCTGTGGTGACTTTAGGCTATTCCTTCTCTCTGGACTCTTGAATAATTTACAGATATTGGGATTTTGGTGGAACTTAAAGTGCTTAATTGAGTATTCTACAATTATTTGGCAAAGGTGGCTTTCTGAACAGAGCGTTGTAGTGGTTTGGAGTTTGGACACATACATGACTAGTTTCCTCTAAAGATCTGTAATTTGGGATGTAAAATAATGACGAAAGGGAGAGAACAATATGGAGTCTAGCTCTTTCTCCGGTAAAATTGAACACAGACGAAAAAACACTAAATGCAAGAATTGAAAGCTCCAAACGTTTGACAAGTATATATCATACATCTATTTGCATGCACTCTAAGGTCTTAAGGCTCATTTTGGTTTCACTCCATCTGATCCTATCATCCTAATATATACTTGTACTTGCAACCTTAAGCTTTAAGCCTTGAGGTGCACGCCTTTAGAACAAGCAAAGAAGCTAGAATGGGGACTGTACCTTTTGAATCCCTTGTAAACCAAAACCTTCATATCAGTTAAATTACCAGTGAATTTGAAAATTCATGTTGTGGAAAACAAATCCATAATGTAAATCAGGTTAGACACAGGTAGGCCTTCCATATACTGTTGTCATTTTGTGGGAGATGATTCATAGTGATGTGGTTGCGTATTCTTAGGTTAGGGTGCTGGAACATCATTTGACAAGCTTGCATAACTGATAACTAACAAATTTAATGATGTAACTGTCAAGATTTCGAATGTCCTAAACGTCCAGAATTCTCCTATGTTCAAGTTTCAGCTCCATTGCCTTTAATTAGACAGTTCGAATTTGAATAACAATGCACTACGAACTTAATTAATTTGATACTTGTTGTAAATAGTTATTATTTAGTGGGCATTCTTGTAATTAGCCGACTAGGGTTGTTATTGTAATTTACATTATGGACTCATCTCTATATAAGAGATGGTTCCATACTCAATAATACATATATATTCTCTCATTCTCTTGGTTGTTTCTCTCCTTTCTCAATCTCTTGTAGTTTATGTTTTACAACACGTTATTAGCACGAATAGTTCTAATATTGAGTTTAATTTTCTGTTGGATGAAATGCTCTAAAATTGTTGATCAACCAAGCAAAGGACGATCATTCAGTTTGGTTCAGGATCATCATAAAGAAGCAATTGGATTGGCTGGCAAGCTTTGCACGCAACTAAGATGAAGATCCTTCTCGCTCCATATTGAGTAAAGTTTTCCAAATCTAAATTCTAATTCATTTCTTCAAGCCATGATTATATGAAAAGCTACACCATGAAGCATGAACCATATTTCGTTTATCCTTTTGAAATTTGTATATATATATGCCTATTAATTTGTGTAGCATATAGAAAAATCTCCTTTGATGTAGATATATTGTACATAGATTTGTTCATGTTTCGATTCTGGAAAGGAAAATCGGCATTGAAAATCATCGAAATGCCAGTAGCCTTCGTAATTAGCCACCGCCACCTGCCTAGTAGTGCAAACCAAAAGGCGCATGGATCAACAAGTACATGTATCAAATTCAAGATCACCATCAAAATCAAGTATATGCATGCGTTCCAGAAGTAACGCCCATAACCATTAATTTGGTCGTTTATGCTAGACGTTACATATATGGAATATTTATGCCTGAAGCATTTAGTAATACAAATGAATTAATATTGCTTTTTATAGGGTTTGAATAAAATCCGTTTAGAAATGTAACGTCATTTGAATAATGACGCATAGCACTAATTATGTTATTTACGTATAAATTAACATATACGTTTTGTCAGTTACAGATTTAAATTATGTCAAATTCAATGTCATTTAAGGGCATGTAATTAATGCCAGAAGCATTTACCAAGTTATAACCCATACATTATGGTACAAGTATTATGAGCCAAATTGTTGCACAATTTATGATAGAAACTTTATGGTTACACCAATTTGAATAATGTCATTATAATCCGTTATGCTAGAAGCATGAATTTTGGGTTTTAATTACGCGATTGTTACATAAACGTTACGCTAGAAGCATTTAATATTTTTGTGTAATGCTAGAAGCATTAATGAGATTTGAACTCATTGCATTTGGTACTTAACCGCTGCATAAATGATATTTATTTAGTAATTTATGCCATATATTTAATGTCGGTTACCAAATTCAAATCGCGTCAGTTTTATCTCATTTATGTTATCGTTTATATCGATAATTACTATGAGTATTTAATGACACATTAATGCCAGAAGCAATTGGTGATGCAAATGAGTTAGTTTTGCAAGTAACCACTACGTTATTGACATTTATTGGTTCAGTAAATACCAATTTTATTGCATATACATTATGTCAATGAGAATTAAATTGTTTCCGTTATAATTTAATTTATTTCGGTTTCATATAATTACTTTCATATTAAGTTTGTCTGTTATGATTTAATAACATATATTGCACTGGTTTATGTTACATTGGTGAATATTAATGATGTTAAGTCAGAAGCTTAAATCAAGCATGAATATATATATATATGAAATTGAGCCAGAAGCTCGACGTAAGTTGCAAGGCTAGAATATAAGCTCGTCATGTGTTGCCTTGAGTCCATGACAATGATTATAACTCTTCTCAAACTAGGCTCACCCAATTGGATGCGATGTCTAGGCAAGTTCTTTTGAGGATGTGTACTTAGGTGAGCCTCGCTGCACCACCTCAACATGGCTTACCTGGTCGTATACAATTGGAGTTACCGAAAGGGTTGATTAATAATATTGCATTTCTTGGTAGACCATTCTTAGCCCAGTAGGCCTACTCTCCCTTTACGAGACCTAAAAGCCCAGTATAGCTCTCAGATTGTGCCCCATAGGCTTGTAAAGTATGTAGAGGCTAGGTTTATTTCTTTTACTTTAATTACAGTTAATTCCTTTGGTCCAGCAGAATCAAACAAAAGGAAAATAATCTAATGACACTGGTTTTTCATACCTAGTCATTATGTATGTCTATAAGACTCTTCAAATACTTTCTCATAATGGTTGTTGTTAATATATTCACCATATTTAATGTGTAGTTAATTGCCAGAAACATGTACACATAATTACGTGACATATTCACTATGCTAAATTAGTAGCGTGGAATTAATATCATCAATTGTTACATGATTATAACTTGAAAATACATGTACCTAATGAACCGGTAGTTCAAGAATGAACCGGTAGTTCAGAAATGAACCAGTAGTTCATGTATAAATCGAACTTATAGTTTCGATAATAACCCCTTTAAGAAACTTGAAGTTTCATTTCAAATTTCACCAGACATGATAAAATCGGTAGCTTTTATCATGTTAATTGGTAGTCTCCAGAAGAAACTATTTGAAGTAAACATTCCTTGCTTGAAGCAAAACATAATTATAGAATATTGAAATGAAAAGGCTTGATGCCTTAGAATCTAAATCAAAATTGATATGTGTTATCAATATTAAGGAACTGAGCTTTCTCTTCTGGCTGACGAGGCAAAATACCTTTACGTTTCAGAAGAACGTTATCGAAAGGTAAGTTTATTGAAACCAATGCTTAAAACATTGAAACCACCAGAAAAATGGTGTAATATCTTTGCATAACCTTTGAATGTGCGGCCAGAAGCGTACATTGAATACATTCAAATTTATTAGCTAGAAGCTAAATGATTCGAGCAAATACTAGTTATAGTATTGGTGTTTGATGCACCCGGGAAAAACATATGATGCACCGTATCCTCAACTCAATTATCACACGGGCATCCCCTTCAGAATAAAGGTCTTGTCTTTGATGACACATTATGTTAAGCTGCTCGTTAAAAATGTTGAATACTAGACCATCATATGCAAAGACTAGAATATACACTATCTATTTAGAGAAATTCGTCTGAATGGTATATGAACTTTTGCTCATTATAAACTTTGGTATATCAAGTTTTAAAAATATCAGATTGGTATCTCATGTTTCCATCCTGACCTAATATTGGTATATATAGTCATTAAGATGACTAATTTACCCTTAGACCTAAAAAAAGATGACCAATTTACCCTTAAATTCTCTCCTTTTTTTCTTAGTTTTTCTTCTTTGTTTTCATATTCCAATTTTCTTTTTTTGGCTTTTTATATTTTTAGGAACGTAAAGAAAATATTCATCGTCACTTTCTCTTTGCTAATAATCTGTTCTTCATCTCAATCATCCTTAAATGTCAACGACAACAACAAGATCTTTGAGTGTTAGCGGAAACAACAAGGATTGAACTTATATATATATGTTTCCCCTCTTCAATCTTCAAGTTTATAAAGGTCAACCCAAATCATCAATTTTCAAAACCTCTTATAATATTTCTGGAATATGAAAACAAATATAAAAAAAACTAAGAAAAAAAAAAGAACTTAAGGGTAGTTGGTCATCTTAATGGCTATATATACCAATCTTAGGTCGGGATAGAAACATGAGATACCGTTTTGATATTTTCAAAACTTGATATACCAAAATTTATAAAGAGCAAAAGTTCATATATCATTCAAACGAATTTCTCATCTATTTATGCACAGAATGCAAAGAAATATACGTGGACCTATCCAACCACCATATGAACCAGTTAAATATTAATGGTTTTGGTTGATGCATCGACAAAAGTGATCAGATGTCACATCACTGTCAACAAGAAAATGCTGCGTTTGCTAAACTCTCACCCATGAAATTTAGGGTACACCATTCGGATTATCTTATAAAGTCTATAAGGCTTGATAATGCCAGAGAGTTTACATCGATGTCTTCCGATGATTATTGCATATCCCTTGTGATCTGTTGAACATATAGTTTTCTATGTTCACACCCAAGATGGTCTCACAGGTAGAACCTTGGTAATGCGCACCAAGCTTCTAGTGTGTACGTCGGGCTATGCAGCCATGTCGGTCAGGTTGAGGCCCACTGCTACCCGCCTTACTTTATGTTACAGTTGGTGACTGGGTGCGAACCTGGTGTTTTGCACTTACACAAATTTGGGTGTGTAGTTCCCGTACCAATTGTGCCGCCACAACGTACAAAATCGGGTCCTCAACAAAGGATGGGCATATATGTCAATTATGAACCTTATCCATTATGTGCTCCTTAGAGCCCTTGACAGGAGATCTATATACCGCTAGATTTGCGGTCGTCACTTTGATGAGACAGTCTTCCCGCCGTTAGGGGGAGATAAGAATGTGAACGTTCCTGATGAACGACGTATAGAATGTCTCATCTTGATCTCCAAACCGCACATGTGAAATTGAAGTGCAAAGAATTCTACTTCTAGTTGAAGTGCAAAGAATCCTCGATCTACGTAGTGTAACCCATAATATGCTAGACACTTCACTAGATCTAGTTAAAGTGACGAGATCATATATACCTACTGCAAACCTGCAAGGATAAATGTCTCCGTAGGACGTATCGTCCTAGTTGGACGAGGTACGGCCATGGCGGCTAACCAGTCATAGTCCCTGCCTAGAAGCGAGGTAGACCATTAGGTTCGAATGATTCTGATCCCTAGAAGAGGGTAAACTTGACACAAATAAATCTTCTTGCCATCGCAATCTCAAACCAATTCAACTCATGAGATAAATCCGGATTATGGGTTCGTCCTAGAAGAGACGAAGTTGGGGGAGCTCCAATATTTAAACCCACTCCCGAGAATAGAAAACCTCGGTAAATTTTGTGAGATATTGAATCGGAATGAAAGTTCATCGATGATATGTTTGTATTTGCGGTGGCCACCGAATTTATAATAAGTGATGATGTCGAACCTTGCTTCGTTGATAGATTTCAACGAAGAGAAAATTGACTAAAAAGGAAAGAAACAATCCAGGTCAAATCAGATTCCTTAACTAAGAGAAAGGTGTTATGGGCCTGTTGTTCCCACACCTATCCATGTTAAATCTATATTGTTTAGATGGGTATTTGTAAGTAAGCATAATGAGAAAAATGAGATTGTGATATAAGTCTCGTTTAGTGGCGCACGGATTTTCTCAACGCTCTGCGATTGATTACGAGGAGACGTACTTTCCCGTGATGGACGTCATAACGTTCCACTACGTACCTTATCAGTTTGGTAGTTTCCAAATAACTGAATAAGTAGCCTATGAATGTGGTAACAACTTATCTCTATGGGGATCTGAATATAGAGATATACATGAAGTTTCCTGAAGGACTTCTGTTACCCAATACAAATAGTTCTAGACCACAGAACATGCTCTCCATTTGCTAGAGTAGTTCACTTTAGGGGTTCAAACAATCCAGACGGAGTTAGTATAACCGTCTAAGTGAATATTTGCTTGGGGTGGGATATATGAATAAATGGACTATGCCCATGCATGTTTTAAGGAAACAAATTCCGGGTTTGTAATTTGTGGTAATTTATGTCAATGACATGAATTTGACTGATACTCTTGAAGATATTAAGGAAACTGCAAAACACCTGAAATCAGAGTTTAAGATGAATGATTTTAGGAGACCAAATATTATTTTGTCGACCTGAAGTTGTTCAAAGTGCAGATGGAATTTTGGTCCATCAATCAAATTAAATCTAGAAGATGTTAAGATACTTTGATGAGGATAAAACAAAGTACAGCACACCTTCGAGGTCTAAAGACACCCGTATTATCGTGCAGATAATAACGAAGAGATATTGAGGCCAGAAGACTTATATCTAAGTACAATAGGCACATTATTGTACTTGGTTAAATGCCCTTGACCGGACATCTCATCTAATGTGAATTTGTTAGCTAGATATAACTCTGCGCCAACACACCGCCTCTGTAAATGGCATAAAAGACAATTTTCTGTTACTTTAAATGAATGACGGAAAATGGCTCGTTCTATCCTTAGGCATCATGGAATGGATCAACCGCCTATGATCCTTAGAATGATGTTTGCCTTGTTAAATATGTTGACACGGGTTATGTAAACCCACACAAGGCTTATTCCCAACTGGTTATGTCTTTACTATAGGGAATACAATAATCTTAGAGGTATATGAAACAAAAACCTCTTTAAATCATGCTGACTATTAAGTTATTCAAGAAGCATGATCAATGAAGTAGTTTTACCTAGTGTGTAGTTTTTAGGGGGAGTATCCTGAAGCATACTCTTGACCATTGTGTACTCTTTTTGTCATTCTTCCAGGGTTATTTTGTCCCACTAGGTTTTGTTACCTGACAAGGTTTTAATGAGGCACACATGTAATTGGTCATCTTGCTCATGCTGCATCTTGAAGATGCCTTTATTTGAAATATATGCATTTGCTCATCTTTTCCCTTCGACCACGGGTTTGTCCCACTGGGTTTACCGGGCAAGGTTTTGGTGTAGCAACTATTATGCATGTATCTCCCACATACTCACATCTTATGATCCAGACTAAACCGCTTCACCGAAATCAAGGGTTTTGACTATCACTGCTACTTGTGCGTTGTACTCTTTTCTCCTTCAACCAGGATTGTTTTTGTCTCATAGGGTTTTTATTACCTGGCACTACCAGGACAAGCACTTTAGCCGACGAAAAATTTTCGTCGGCCTGTTAGCTTAATTCGTCGGCTAAGATCTTAGCCGACGAGCCATCGTCGGTTAAGATTTGGTCGGGAAAATGTCGTATGTGATGACTTTAGCCGACGAAAAAAAAACATTTCGTCAGCTATAGTCCCGCAGTTTAGCCGACGAAAAACATGTCGTCGGTTTTTTTTCCAGACTTTAGCCGACGAAACAATTAAGATATTCGTCGGCTAAAGTCTGTAATAAAAAATTTTTTCCCAGACTATAGCC
>NC_020496.1:11097129-11098875 GCF_000184155.1 Fragaria vesca subsp. vesca
CATTAGAAATGAGTTTGACTCGTAGGGCCGTTACGCTTCCGGAAAGGTATCACAATAGTCAATCAGACACCAAACGCCAAATCTGCAGCATAATGAATAATAAGGGTAAGTCAACTATCGGCACCGAGACTTTACCGGAATACTGTGATTTTTCAACTGTAGACGTATTTCACCATTCTGGTCATATCTTATTTCACGACTTTTTTGCGTTTGAAGGTTCTACGTATAGTTTTTTTTTTCCCAGATGAGTTGTTGTCCAGATATGTAAATATAAGGCACTTTAGCCGACGAAATTAAGACACTTTAGCCGACGAAATTATATTTTTCGTCGGCTAAACTTTTAAAAATTTCGTCGGCTAAAGTTCACAGACTTTAGCCGACGAAAAAAATTATTCAGACGACGAAATTTTAATTTCGTCGGCTAAAGTTGACCAAAGCCGACGAAAATTTTTAATTAGCCGACGAAAAAATAATTCGTCGGCCTGGTTTTTTTATTTTCGTCGGCTAAAGTCTTTCTTCTGGTAGTGTGGCAAGGTGTTGACGAGGCAACACCGAAGCACATATCAGGAGAAGCTAATGACAGAGAATACCCAAGGGGGAGTGTTGTAAATAATTATTACTTAGTGGGCATTCTTGTAATTAGCCGACTAGAGTTGTTATATATTGTAATTTACATTATGGACTCATCTCTATATAAGATATGGTTCCATACTCAATAATACACATATATTCTCTCATTCTCTTGGTTGTTTCTCTCCTTTCTCAATCTCTTATAGTTTATGTTTTACAACAATACTAAAAAATTTAAATGTATTTTCATCGATAACATAACAACGTAACATTGTATTTTAGGCTATCCGTTATGCCTGAAGTGACTCATTCTTTCCATTACTTTAACTTGGCTATGTCGATCACTGCTCTAATCCCCTTTCGGTTTTGCATCAAAATAGTTAGGCTCGCCCCTTCTACAGTCAAATGATATATAGTGATATTCATAATTATTGGTAGGATGTTATTGGTCATTATAAATCATTTTATGGAGACTATAACCACTTGAAATTAACGGACAGGAAACTTGAGCACCCGATATTATCATATGCTACTCTTTTCTTTTCTGTGCTTTGCTATGAAGAATTAATGATCCAACAACACATTCCGTAGTGCTTCTAATTTCATATGTCAACACCTGAAAATAGCAAGATGAACACGCCAGGCATATATGATGAAATGCATGTCAGTCATTATCAATTTATTCATTTTCTGGTAACAGTGATCCACCGGATTGCTTTAGTTTCTCGATCCCCATATTTACCTATAGGGATCTAGACAGATTCACTTCCCATTCATATTGGAAGCACTTGCTTGTATGTAATCTGGAAGAAATACAGCAAATAATGAACGCTAGCTGTGATTTTCCATGTATATATAGATAACAGCTAGAAGCAAACAATTTAGTCGATGTAACTGATTTAAATCCAGTTGGAGCCAAAGCAACTTGGTTGATCATGTACGTTGATTAGATTGTATACACAGAAAACTGGGACAATCACCGGGAGAAATGTTAATATACTGAAATGAAAGTTAGAGTGCATATATATTTTAAATCTACATAACGTACCTACATTACATGCTTGACATCAGTATCAAAATCAAATATAGATGAAAAATCTTCTGAACACCTGGATCACGTCAGCAATATTTAAGTGCCTTTAGAACTATACCTCGCTTATTTGAAAAAAAAAAAAA
>NC_020496.1:11106549-11121945 GCF_000184155.1 Fragaria vesca subsp. vesca
TCAATGTTGGATTGGTATCCGTGGCTTCCTCTCGGCGTCGCCCTCATATCTCTGGCTTTCGTTCTTGGAGAAGAGCCGAGCGACCTCAACCTAGGAAGAGAACCCGTAACTTAATCCTCGAGCTGCTTGAAGACGTTGTACCGGCATCGTCCTTCATTTTGTCATCGTCATTGTTTATCTGATATGGTTCTTTCATTTGGAGGTAGAGGAGGGAGAATAGAGGGTTGTATATCTAATCGATTCTCTGCTTCATACGGTTGCCGAAGGTAACTTTCAGTCAATTGGAATGAAACTATTTTGCATTCTTCATACAAATTTCTGTTCTGAAATACAACAATAACTTGTTGTCAATTTATGATTTCTTATTATATCCCCAATTGAAATTTGAATTTCTTTTTCGATTATTCCGGGGTCGGGTCGTTACACATATCTCTTATCACTTCAATTCATTTTATTATTCTGTTGGGAAATGAATTGAAATGGGGGGATAGATTACCGTCTAGCCAATGACATGTAATAGCTCCCAAAAGTCTTGCTATGCATCTCTAGCTCAATAGATTGAAATGACAAATATGAGATAAATTAAATCAAATATGTGATAACTTGATTCACATTGATTTATTTTGACAAAAATAAAGCTCATAAGACCTGAACATGCTTTCTAGCCCACATCTAAACAAAGCTCAAGTTTCATCATTGGTGAACCTAAAAGAAACACAAAAAGAACTAGAAAAGAAAAAAAAACAAACATATATATATATTTTATTATTATTATAACACTTTAAACACACATTCTTCATCTCATACTGGAACTTAACATTGAATCTAATGTTAAAAGAATTTTCTTTAAAAGTAATTTCAATGTAAAGTGTAAGAATGATTGAATGAAACAAACTGTAACAATAGATAAAATCACCTCACTCGCGCACACTCTACATTTTCTTTTGCGGCAGTGATGATTTTGAAGCCTTTAAAATGTGCGGGTGCTACCTCTATTATTCAATGCAATCTGTCATGCCTAATGTAATGCATATTGTGAATCAAGGCTTCAAAAGCTAGTTGCAAGTGTATTATACATGTATAGTAGTTGCACTGTCGTTGAGACATTGTTGTCTCGGAATGTCTCGGAATGACCGAATGAATCATAATTTTCGGATGGAGAATAATATCATATCTTAATGTCAACTGTTCATGGAGTGAAAAATTAATTAATATGTGAAAGGGAAATTATGCTAATGAGAACTGAAATGAAATTTGGCTTTGAAATACCTCTAATTTTTCGTTTGATTTTTCCCATGTATTCTACTTCAGTGTTCCATACTTCTCTACGTCATAGAACTCCCTTGGTGGCTGGCCTTTCCAAAGATTTGTTGTCTGACATGATGTATGATGTTGGTTTGGAAGGTTTATGGTTTAAGGGGAGAGAGAGAGGCAGAAGAAGTATTTAAGGGGGAGATCAAAAGCCCAACGGCATGTTCCCTTACCAACTTATCAAAACGTCGACATGCTGCGCACACCACAAAGTAATGCAGAGAGAGGCAGAAGAGATGAAGAGATGGAATAAGAGGGACCAAGGAGGAGAGAGTAAATGACAAATGAAAAGAAAGATGAAAAAGGCTAAAACTCATTTTCTCAACCACACACGGTCAGAGTAAAAATTCAAGTTTGTAAAAATTTACGTTTGTAAAAATTTAAGGTTATATATGGAGGGATAGAATGACGAGATGAAATTGTATTTGGTTTTGTTCAGAGCATGTTTGACCGATCGGAAAGCGCTTGCGACCAAGCTGCTCTCTCTCGAAACGTATCTGATCTCCATGTTCGACGGTTAGGCTTTCTATGCTCTCATTTTCTTTGATTGGTTGATTGCTTGTAGTGTGAAATTTATGGGTTTATTTAGAGTTTTTTTTTTTTTTTTTCTTTCTAGGTAGTTTGCTGATTGTAGTGAGATTGCAGTAATCAATTTTCTCTTAGGGTTTCGAACTTTGAAATTGTGTGTGTGGGTGAGTTATTCTATCAGCTTGAAGTAACTGACCGGTAATACTAGAGAAAAGGGTTTGCCAGAAATGTAGAATATGAATAATGTAGCAATTTTTGTATGGAGTAATGAGTTATTTTGTATGAGTTTGATAAAAAAAAATGTAGCTATATGAAGCTTGTAAAGATATTTTAATGATCAAGAAATAGAAGAAAATCTTCCACATCTTTAGTGTGTTTAGATTTCTTCATATATGAGATTACTGCTTCTACGGTGGAATCATGATACTTCTTCTCTGTCTGTGGTCAACTGGTCATTCATAGGGATGGCAATAATCCCCAGCGGGTAGGGTACCCACGGGTATCGACCCTAACGGGGAAGATATACGGGTATAAACGGGTAACGGGGATGGGGATTCCCAGTATTCGGATTCTTAAATCGGATACGGGGCGGGTATGATATTTTGATATTCGTCCCCATCCCCATCCATTAAAGATGAAAATATTATTATATATAATTATATAATTTATTATTATATATATAATTTATAAATAAATATTTATGTAAAAAATTTGTGATTCTCTTAATGGACTTTCCTTTTTATTATATATTTTTATTCTCTTAATGAAATTTACCAGTATTGTTATGTTTTAACCGAGACTTGTATTTATTTTTATTGAATTGAAACGTGAAACTTATTTATTTTAGTATTTGATTTTAATTTCATACTTTTATATAATTGTATTTCGTATTTAAAAAAAAATTAATCTAATACATAATTTTTAACGGGTACGGAGAATCTTAATTATCTAATTACGGGTACGAGAACAGGTACAGGGATGAGAAATGAGAAATGTAAAAAGGTATAAGTATGGTATTTTGATTCTCATACCCTACCCTACCCATTGCCATCCCTAGTCATTCACCATGTTATATAACACTCGCCAAGAAAAACAAAAGACCAACGGTATGAAGGATCAACATTGCGCTTGGTAGGAACACCACCAAGTTCATCAGCCATAGGGAACAGCAGTACACCACCATCACCCTTATTGCTTTTCAAGTAAAGAATGAGGAAAGTGGACAAGAGTGAAACTGAAATTATAAAAATTTGAAACAGTTTTACCTTTCGAATTAAAATCCATTTAGCTATGTTCTTTCTCATTTTCCTTCACATTATCTTACCCGAGAAATAGACAAGGAAAAACGTGACCCAACAACTTGAAGAACAATGGATTAGCTGTAGAACCAGCTTAGTTGGTCCAAACAGTTTTCACTCACTCCCTACTATACTCGAAGTTCTACTATTCTGAGAAAATAAAAAAAATGCAAGCTGTTAAGTGCATATGTTTTCAAATCCCATATACTCGTTGTTCTCAATCTTTTGAATCGTATCTGCTATGCCAACTCCACCTGTGTCAAAACAAAGCATCCTTCAATCATCAGGAGAAAAAATTGGAAAAAAGAAAAAACGAAAATCCATATCATGGCCAGAGTTCATAGAAGTGTTGTTTACTTGATTGTCCATACCTAGTGATATTGCACTCACAAAGATTGTTGCGGCCAGAATAAAGATAATTATAGACGCCCTCCCTAAAATATTAATAACCTTTCTCACAACATGTTGTCCTACAAGGGCTGCAAAGCTGGCCACAGCAGTGAAGTAGAGAGCTGCACAACACGAAGCAACTCTTAGAATTTAGCATTCTTTCAACATAAATCAGAATGGCTGAGAAAGCTAATTACCATAGGGAACTGGAAAACGTTTGAGAAGGTAGTATTCAACAACTGACATTGACGCAGAAAATGTCATGGCAAATGTAGCAGTGGCACTCGACACCTGCACATAACAAATCATTCACACGATGAAACGGTCCCTGTGTTGGATGTAATTTTAAGTACAAAAAGTAATACTAAAAGATGAAATCGCTGACCAAAACATCATCTTTCCTAGTGGTAACAAAAAGTGAAAGTGAAAATGTACAGAGTAACGTGGATTCAAAGGAGAATCGCAAAAGCTATAAATGATGGGACCAATGATATAGTTCAAGCAAAGCTTCTCAACTTTGAAAAGTCAGCTGCTCTCGATGGCTGGAAGAGTTTCATTGTTATTCATGCTTGTACTCATTTTATCTCTACATACTATGCTGACAATTATACTACCTATTGGTACATGTAGTCCTCTAGATCCTATCAGTAGGGAATTCCATTGCGGAGATTTAATCTCATGTGAACTGGCCTCCACCAGGGAATTGGATAAAGTCAGCATTCCAAAGCATACTAGTGGTCTTCAACTTCAAATATCTTAAGCTATGAACACAGTTATCCAATAATTAGAGCTTATGGGCTGAAAGTTTCATGAATAATTATCTCAAAGGCAATAGTTACTTTGAGAATATAATGGTATCCTGTTCTTCCAGTATATAAACGTATTTCGAATGGTGATGAAGTTCTTCAGCAAGGTTTCAGATGGTGTGTGAGCAACAAAGAGTCAAAGAGTACTATCAACATTAAGTTCAAGAGTTGGTTGGGACCTTATTAGCTTCTGAGTTCATCTTCTGTTTCTCCAGGCCGTTCTAATCTTGATGAGTTAATAGCAAATTATTACTATGTTTACGGAGAGTCGTACATATGCAAGCTTCTAATAATGATGATGTACTTCATATGCTTCCTTTTGTACATCATCTTCTGTTCCTATTGATACTGCTACGGAACAGACATATATGCTTCCTATCGATACAGGTACATCTGTATTGCTTTAGGTTGTATCAACAGGAATCCTCACCTATAGTACCATGGGATGAAGTCTGCATTCTGACTTGTAAACTGATTTCTGTAGGTATATTGGTAGGTAATGAAGATCTTAATAACCATGACCATAGCCATCCTTGCAAAGTCTTTCAAGATAATAGTTATTGGTGATAATCAATTATGGATTGAAATGCTCAGGAAAAAGTTCAGGGGTAGTGATTAGTCTTGTTCTGGTTCCAGTACTTGGGAAGGGTTTTATGTCCGGTAATTATTCAGCAAGGTTCCAGTACAAATGTTAAGTATCAACATTTGTGTTTGATAATTGGTTGGGACCTGATTCCGCTATGAGATCACAGTTTATATCTTCTGGATCAACTAATCATAATGAGATATTTAAAGATTATATCTTGATTTCAGTGGATGTATTCAATCTATAATAATGTTAATACTGAAGTTGGGCATAGGATTGGTTGTATACCTGCTGACCCTAAACCATATGCCCCTCTAGAGTTAAAGCTCTATCAGTCTATCCCATCCTCCAGACGGGTTTTAAACTGAAAGTTGATGGTCCAGACTTAATTCTGAGGGTGGCACAGATACAGGAGGTCTGGTTTGAGATTGCAAGGGTGATTGGTTGACATTGGGACTGGTGAATTTCTTAGTATGCTGAACTACAGGATTTATATTATGGGCTCAACACTGCTCAGGAAATCAACCACGGAGGTTAATCTGCTCTAGCCGTATGTTTGGTTAATTGATGATTGGGATTGATCATTGGATGATTCTAGTTGTAAGATCCTAGAATGGGTGGGTTGCAAAATTATTCACTATCAGCAGATCAATTATGCAGATGATCATTCTCCAAAAAAATAAATAAAAATAATAATAAATAAAAATAAAATTATGCAGATGATTGTTTAGCCCACCATGGGAACACATTAAATTGATTCATGAGCCATTTGAATGATGATCTCAACATGCAGACAAGTTTTAGTTTTAGTTTTCTGGGCTTCAGCCATCCACATTACTATACCTTTTGAGCTGTATAAGAAATTAAGAGAAAAATGGTCTGATTCTTAATGGGACAACTGAATGCTAGAATTACATGAAGATATTTAAGAAATACAACCTCAACTATATCACATTATATTCGTCAGCAACAATTCCACTTATTAATATCAAAACGAAGTAGAGTAATTACCTGAGGTGGGATTCCCAGCTCCAGAAAAAGAGGACCCAAGATAAAGCCTCCACCAAGTCCAAGCAAACCACCAACTATACCAGCTATTATGCCACAGCCACAATAAAGAACAAGATGGTGCACTTTCCAATCCATGCTTGATACATCCTGGGATGAGATCACTCTTTGTCCGTAGTACAGTCTAACAGCCTCATATGAACTTGCTCCAAAAGCCACTGGGATCTAAGAATGTTTTTTTAATAAATCTTTTTATGAAAGAAAAAAAGTAAGTGAAATGATGTTTTGAACTCCTATTCAGGAATCGAAGATCAAAAGGAAGATTTTATCACACTTAAAAGTATGGAAATAAAAGTCATATTTTCTGATTATGTAGGACATGGAAGGTACCTGCATGAGGTTCAATACCCAATATGCTACCGAACAAGTTGTGGTATAATACTGGTGCCAAACAAACAAGATTCCATCAATGAGAATTAATGCATAGGTATACATTAATACTATGCCTTGATGCATACGTTTGTAAAAGAAACACAACCGCTATGAAAATTAAGAACCTTAGCAATCTGCAACGCCAGTATCAAGATCCAAACAGCAACCAGAAGTCCAAGTTCCTTCCAGTATATATTCTCAATAATAGGAACCTGAGAAAGATACAGAAAGTCGGTCTCTACAACTATATGTCAAATTGTAGTTAGGGTGCAACACGATACCTCTTTTCTTTTAGACTCGTTTCTTCCTGATAGACTACTGTTGATCGGAGTGCCAGGTAAAGGTCTGTATTCAACTTCTTCACTACCACTACCTTAATAAAAAAATAATTCTTCATTAGCCTCGAGCGGTGAATGACGAAAGACCATCACTACAAAAGTGAGAATGATATATCTACTCACCATTTAACTGCATTCGTCTGGCAACTTCCTGAAAATTCAAAAGTTGTGAGCCAAAAATGTCAGGGATGGATCAAGTTAATCCTCATACACAGTCAACCTAATGAGTAGAGTTTAAGATGACCTTCTTCAGTATAGTTTCTCTTTTCCAAGACTCAACTCCCTTGAAGAACGCCTTCGTTGATGTGCCTGCAGGTCATCATTATTGATTCAAAGAAGTGGTCCAACTGAGAGGAGAAATGTTTTATATAATTTGAACCTTACCTAAGAAAATAACGATTAGCAACACTGTGATCATCCAGTCAGCAAATATTACATTGAAAGAAACTCCAATGCTAATCCCAAGCATAAGCATCGGTTGGACAAGAAGTGCCAGGTCATAGTCGATGATGGGCAAGTCAAGAGTGGGATGCCTCAATCTTAAGTTGTAAAAAACAGTTGCAGCTGCTCCACCCGTGATCATACCTATGCAAACAGACAGAACCACACCAAATTGCATTCAGGTACATTTGAAAAGTGCAAGGGGTAAATTACACATCAATATGTGAATGCAACAGAGAACCTAACTTAGACTCAGAAGTTAGAAACCCAATTTCACAGGTAGACATAAACATCATTGGTGGAACTGTGGAAGCAACAAAAAGACCAATTGTGGTCGAGGCTCTGAAGCACAAATTAGTTATTGCCTCCACTCAAACAAACATTCAAACACCACTAATGCACAAAATCTCATTCCTATAAACAGTAGTTGAGGCTGCACCAATAGGTTTCATTTCAATATTTCATCAACATTCAATATTTAACGTTTCTAGGTGCCTGATCAAGTTATAAATTTGAGCAGATTACACGCCTCTGTTGCAGGTCAAAATTGAAAAAGCTGTTAAAGAACAATTGAGAATGAACTTACACTTCGATAATGCTGTTGATGATTTATCATCAAACCCGATAATCAAAGTGAGCATAGGAACAAAAATGCCACCCCCACCCACTCCTCCCACAGTCCCAAACGCAGCTCCAATGAATCCAATTATTGTTCCAACCACAATTCTCCACCCAAATTCCATTTCCTGCATATCCAACAGTACAATATGAGAACAGCATTTCAAAATCATTATGAAACAAGAATAACCAACCAAGAACGCAACGAAAATTAAACTTACAGGCCAAACAGCCACATAACCCAATTGACCCGGTCGCCATACAAAGCTTAACACTCTGTTCAAATAACCAGATTGGAACTTTTCAGCCCCACTATAAGTTGAAGCATCTTGTTGGATTGTGTCTTGTACTGAACCAATGACTAGAGCCACAACAAGAAAACCAGCCACAACCACTCCCATACTCCACCTCAACCCACACCATGGTAATCCAACTTCAGCCATCTGATTTCTAGAAAGAAGAAGACCTCCTAGGCAAAACCCAGTTCCTACGAAGCAGAGCTTAGCTTCTGTGTCTTCGTGTGTTGTGTGTATATTGTCATGTAAGTTAGTTAATGAATGCCAGAGGATAAACACCCAGAATGTCAGAAATGAAAGTACCAAGAAATTTCTTCTTACAAGAAACCCAGAAACCAAGGTCCTGTTGTGTCTCTCTTATAGTCTCTCCTTTGCTCCCCTACCTGTCGTTCAATCTTTTTACCAGTCCCCCACCTCTGTTATCTATGGGTTTTACCTACAACTCCTGCCAAGTAGTTTATAAAAAATGACAATGATACTCCATTTTCCTCTTTTTCTCCATCGGGAGCCGTGAAGATTGGAAATTCTGACAAGAAAATCGTATTCTAGTACAATGTGTATGGGGCTATGGTTCTTAATTCTCCATACCCCATTGTTTAATTCGCATTATCAGCAAAACTTCAAAGTAAATCTTCCCCATTGCATTGTCAACATCAGAAACAAATGGTGATACACTAATGGGCATTCATATATTTGATTCAACATTTCATGGACACATCGAATTGAACAAGAAAAAAGAGGACAGTTGCAATCTTGAATTCTTGATAGTGAAATCAAACGCCATGGACAACAATGGGAGGAGATCACTGTCCTCATTTCCCCTTATCCAAATTCCATCACATGCACAATTCATACTCCACCAAACACAAAGCATGGATCTTCAAAAATCACATTCGCAATCAATTGAATCAGAATTTCATTACGTCAAGAAATCTAACCGATCTTGCATCACAATCAATCTGCTCTTAGCTATATTCAATATGCAAACTATAAACCCAGATATACAAAATATATACATACATCATTCCAGAAGAAGCAACAACAACAGCCATACAAGGTTTACACATTACAACAAAGCTAATCAAAAACCCAGTAAATTAAAAATCTAGTTAGAGAGGGGTTTGGGGTTTAAGCATAACCCCCAACCAAAATAGGACCCTCATCATTATCCTTCTTCTTCTTATTCTTGTCTCCGATCTCTAACCCAACCAACCCATCCACACAAGCCTTATCTCCACCGACCTCTCTCACATCTTCGCCTCCCACAATCACCTTATCCCTCATCTCCTCCTCGCCGCCCACCACCACTTCGTCTCCGCCGACCTCCACAGCTCCGCCCTTCTCTCCGCCGCAACCTCCCGGATTCGCATCCGTCTCGGCCCCGACCACCGCGTCGGGCCGCGCTTCCCAGGGATCGTCGACGCAGTCGTCTTCGTCGTCGTCGGAGGTGAAGATGGAGGTGGCGCGTGACTTGACGGCGGTGGCGGCTTTGAGGAAGGCTTCTTTGATGGAGTCCGGCGGGAGGGCGCAGTCCTCGAGACCGGCATCTTCGAGGCGGGGAGGGTGGATGCGGTGGAGCAGTCCGGGTTGTTCGTCGGTGGCCTCCATTGTTGGATCTGAGACGAGAGCTTTGGTTTTGATTTTGGTTTTGTTAGAAATGAAATCACATAAAACTCGGCAAATTGTTCGAAGAGGTAAATGAATCAGATGGTCATTTCCGTTTTTAACCCTTCGTTTGTCAGCCAGAGACGTGGCGTCTGTCCAGGAAATGGCTTACGTGTCAAACAGCTACTCCTCACTAGTGTTCACTACGTGTCAAATAGTTACTTCTCTCGTCTGCCTTGACCAAGGTAGATAAATTCGGAGATCTAGTCAAAGTAAAATTCGGGGAGACTTCAGAAACAGATTAGCGTAATTCAGGTAGCACTAACACAAGTTCGATATTCTCCTAGTCTCTAGGATTTTATTCCTAGCTAATCTCAGTTATTATAGATTTCCTCGTGGTACTCTGCAAGAAATATAAGTATTTTACCTTTCTAGTGTGAGATTTGAATTCGATACTTAATGAAATCTATCTCATAATGAATACATGAACTTAAACAATCTGTGTTATCAGGATAACGACATCTGTATCTATCTTTACTGGAATTTACAGAATCTGAAATTGAATGAAAACTTACATGTATAACCTGAGTGATCCATTGTGATCATTTGTCTTGCACCGTATGTTCTTCTGTTGAAGTACTTTATCTGCTTGTTGACACACTTGATCCTTGAAAACTTTGTTGCAAGAACTGTAGTCGTCAATATGATCATCTTCTTATATATCCTCCTGATTGAGTTGTCTGTTGTGATCTTCTCCTGATTTCACATTTATGATTCTCTAAGTTAATGAGACTTTTGATGAGGAACTCACGTGTATCAGCAGGAACCAAATCTGACATTTATATTGTTCAGTTATCCATGGCAGTTTCTTCCATCAAGAAATTGTCATGTCCTTCTAACTGTTTTTACAAAACTCAAATCAGATATATACCATATAACTGTATTAAATGAGTTTCAAATTCTAACAGATTATTGAGTTTGACCAATATGATTATTTCTTCAATGCTTGAGTTCAAATACCAGTCATATTATGTTTACATTCTTCTTAATACAATGTCTAGTTCTTCAAGATATCTAACACCTAGTTCTATTAAGATTAGGAATTAGATGCATATTATTTCTACATTCTTCTTAATATAATGTCTAGTTCTTCAGGATATCTAACACCTAGTTCTATTAAGATTAGGAATTAGATGCCTATATAAGCACCCGTGATCTTTGGTATTGA
The DNA here is from genome assembly GCF_000184155.1 of Fragaria vesca subsp. vesca. NCBI lineage: Eukaryota > Viridiplantae > Streptophyta > Magnoliopsida > Rosales > Rosaceae > Fragaria > Fragaria vesca. Next base: position 11,117,435 of record NC_020496.1, read on the forward strand.
GAATAGTTTTCAAATCAAATTCAAACAACATCAAAGATTATCCCTACTCATTAGGTTATAGCAAATATTCATCCGTCCAGACTATTGACGCTTTGCCGTTTCTATCAAATTGTGGAATTGAGAATGGCAACAATTGAAGAGACTGATCTTCGTCTTGGGTTAACCTGAATGTGGGAGGAAAAAAATGTGGCACTACGATTGGTACTCTCACTGAACGCGAGCCTGAATCCATGCTTTCTGCAATGTTTAGTGGTCGTCATACTTTAAAGAAAGATGAAAAGGGGTATGTTTTGATTGACAGAGATGGTGATTATTTTGGATATGTTCTGAATTGGTTACGAGATGGTGATGTTCCTCCTTTAGACGCTCGTGCACAGTACCATCTCCTGAAAGAGGCAGAGTACTATCAATTACTTGGTTTGATAGATAGAATAAACTCAATGAACACAAGTGCTGCTGAGTTAACACGTGTTGATGTCATAAGATGTATACAATCAAATCAGAAAACGTTTCGAGGTGTAAATCTTTCTGGCCTTGATCTGTCAAACCTGGAGTTAGAAGGTATAAACTTCAGTCATGCATGTCTAACCAATGTGTCATTCCTAGGTGCAAATGTGAGGGGAGCTAATTTTGATGGTGCTACTCTCTCACAAGCTGATTTTACAAAGGCAAACGTTGAAGGTTCTTCGTTTAAAAATGCTGATGCTCGAGGTGTCATCTTTCGTGATTCAGTTTCGGAAGGAAGCGTATTATTTTCTGGGGCCAAACTTGCTGGAGCTAATTTTACAGGTGCAAATCTTAATGGATCAGCTAATTTTGATTGTGCCACTCTCTCACGAGCTGATTTTACGAAGGCAAACGTTGAAGGTTCTTCGTTTAAAACTGCTGATGCTCGGGGTGCCATCTTTAGTGATTCAGTTTCTCAAGGAAGCGTATTTTCTGGGGCCAAACTTGATGGAGCTAGTTTTACAGGTGCAAATCTAAAGAATGCTCGTTTTGATGGTGTCACCACTACTGATCTTTCACGAGCTGATTTTACAAAGGCTAATCTTGAATGGGCTTGTTTAAATCGCGTGTGTGCTGTGGATGCCAACTTTAGTTCGGCTACTTGTACATATTGTGATTTCACTGAGGCGAACTTGCTTGGAGTATCATTTGCTGGCACTGACTTGAATTATGCGAATCTTCGAAGAGCACGTTTGAAAAATTGTATATTCCGCAAGGCCAACTTGAGAAGTGCAAAACTATATGATGCAGATCTTACAAATGCCTGTATGGAGGGGGCTTTAAATTATTGGCAATAGATGAATGAGCCAGATAGCTAGCTGGGTGCACGTTATTTTGAAGGCCAGGGTTGCTAATTTATAGGTTAAATGCTAGCTAGGGATACCTACTCTGAGTGTACTCCATTTGTTTTCTTCCTCTTCTTCATTATCAAAATTGTAGTCCTACTCATAGTTATGACATTTTACTATTTGATTTTGTATTACAATAGTGCACAATCTGCCAAAATAATGAAGTAAAAAGATGCCTTAAGTTTCAACTTTCAAGTGACGTACTTCTGATTACTCTTCTGTTTCTGTGAGCTTTTACTTCAACTTATTTAGGAAGCCAATCTGCACAGCATTGTTCTATGTACAACAGAGGGGCATTCTGCTCTATCTGCTTATTCATAAGCACAGAATCTGAGTGGATCTTCTTCCCACCAGCAGCAGCATTGCTTATTCATATAGAACCCTCTTGGGAGTTGGGAGAGGGTTCGGAGTTTACTTGGTCGATAAGTAGTAATGATTATGTGTAAGATGATGGATTCCGAGGTAGACCTAAAATTTGTACTCCACGTACGTATATACGGACTACTTATCCGTCAAGTAAATCTGGAAAACCAGTATATATACACAAAAATTCTATACCAAAATAAACCCTAATAGGGTTACCATACTTCGTCTCTAGCTGCTTTCCCAAGCTTAAAGCTTGATCTCTACTTTCACAATGATGATGAACTATCTGGTGCTGTTTATTCTGACCCTATCGTCAATTTTGATTCTGGTGATACTAGTGAACAGCAAGACCTTCTCGAAGAACATGGCCGTGGGAAGGCTGCTCTACTCGGTGGACATTTTGTTTGTTCGCTACGATCATCTTCAAGCCTCAGAACTATGCGACAGTTGTTATCGATTTCCTTCTGCTGGGTAATCTCTATCTTTTCTATGCATCCCTAAGGCTTCTCTATTAATTTAAACCCTAATTCCATTCATATACTTCTTAGGACTTCTATGTAAATTTATGTCCTTTCAAAACAAAAACAAAAAAACAAAAAAAACCTATCTAAATATGTCTCTCCAGATTGTCTGCTTAATAACACAATGTGAGTTGCACTTGCAGGATTGTACTCCTCCATTGCATTTAAGATGAAAGAATTTAGCCAGAAAATCAGGAACCTCGAATCTGAACTTGAATCCAAGGCAAGAGACATTAGATCTGCAGAAGCCAAGACCATTTCAGTGAGGAAGCAATTTGAAGAATTGGTTCTTGAGCGTGATCGTTTACTTGAGTCATCAGGCACCAGACTCAAACAAATAGAATCTGAACTCGGAACCAAGACGAGAGACATCAATGTTGCAGAAGCCAATGCTACTACTCTAAAGAAACAGCTCGAAGAGCTCCTTCTTGAATATGATGTTTTACTCGAGAGAAACCAAATTTTAGAAAATCGATCCGAGTCATTGCAAAGGGTCAAAGAGCTGGAGTATGAACTCGAGACTAGGACGAAAGATGTTAATGTTGCAGAAGCCAATAACATTACTCTAAGGAAGCAATTTGAAGAGAGCCTCCTTGAGAATGACCGTCTATCTGAATGGAATCAAGTTTTGAACAACCAGCTGCAGTCATCGGGCAAGAGACTGCAGCATCTGGAATCTGAACTTCAGACCAAGAGGAATGAAGCTAATGCTGCAGAAGCCAAAGTTGTTGCTCTATGGAAGGAAAAGCAAGATATAGATATCGAGTTGCAAACAGCCAGCTCCAGTCTTAGACATAAAGAGTATGAACTCAAGATCAAGACAGAACATGTCACTACAACTGAAGCAAGCAATTCAGAATTAAGGAGGCTCTATCTGAATTTGAAGAACCAGTTGGACTCAATGAGCACACTATCTGAAGAAACTTCATCTCTAAGGAATGAAAACCAAAGTTTGAAGAAAAAGTTGCAGTCATCAAGCACAAGACTGAGAGAACTAGAATCTGCAGAAGACAATGATGCTCTAAAGATGGAAATCCAAAGCTTGAAGGACCAATTACAGTCATCAAGAAAAAAAACTCAAGCGAGTAGGATCTGCAGAAGCAACCACTATGGCCCTAAAGAAGGAAATCCAAAGTCTAGAGAAGGAGTTGTTTTCACTGAAAAGAAAACTCAAACAAGTAGAAACTGCAGAAGCCTAACTTTAAATAGAAAATTATACAGCGCACCCGGGTGCGGCCGGGTGTATCCCACCCGTCCTATTTTTCGACCCGACCAAAAAAAAATAATAATAAAAAAAATTAACGGTGGAGATGACGGGTGCGCCGAATAGACTCTCCACTTTAAAGGAACAATATCAAATCTTAAAGAACCAAGTGCAGCCATCAGCAACAAAAAGCACAAATGAAGCAAAAGCCGGTAGTAGTGCTGCTCTAATAATATAAAAAAGACTATATATTATAAGCGAATTAAGAACGCATTAAAAAATTACACTCTCCGTATATGAAAAAAGGAAATTTTCCTGCATTAAGATTTAAAACTTGTTGTCTACTTTCAGGAAATGCGTTCAGAAGATCCTTTAGCAGTGAATTTAATTTAAAATAGGTGAAAGTTGATTTTAGAGTTAGTTTCTGACCTTCCCACGAATTAGTGAATTAGGCAGGATCCTTTATGTACAGAATAACAAATGTACAGACTAATAAAGAGCGAGTCAATCTTCATAAATTTCATCGTAAATGTGAAATACTTAATACCTTAATAAATACAAATAAAAATCTGGGAGAGATAAAAAAGATGAACCTTTTGGATCTTATTAACCAAAGAGATACGACTTTGCGCTATAGTGAACTCAGCACCAATCAAGAATCCCCAAGGAATTCCAAGAATTCTTGTTATACACTCATTCCAACCGTCAACTCTCTTTTCTAGGTTCATCGATATTGAATCAATGGAACGTACCTCTAAAACCTGTTCTACTTTTGGAAGGCCTTGCGTTATATCACCAGATCTAGATTTTTAGCATTTCATAATACATAATAGAAAAAATTTCTTATCTCTTCATTAATTTAAAGAAAATTTCCATTTCCACGGTCGCATAACCAATCATTCATGATTAACTAGATCATTGATACACAAAATATCCAAATACCAAATCGGCCCTCTATAAAACCTCTTCAAAGTAGAAGAAGCTCTTGGAAAGAGCAAAGAAAAAATCTGTTCTTCTTCCGTAAAGAATTCGTCCAATAATTTAGGACCTAATCTTTTCAAAAAA
>NC_020496.1:11122231-11133013 GCF_000184155.1 Fragaria vesca subsp. vesca
CAAAAAAGTGCGTACAGTTACTTTTGTGTTTACGAGCTAAAGTTTTAACACACGAAAGTCGAAGTATATATTTTATTCGATACTAAACTTTTTTTTTTTGAAGATCCGCTATAATAATGAGAAATATTTCCGACTATACGCACAAATCGGTCGATAATATCAGAATCTAACGAATCCGCCCAGATTCATCCCTGGAGTTGAATACCTCATTCAAGAATTGTTTTTGATCCAATCCGTAGGAATCAATAGAAAAGGCAAATCCCTTATGATATAACGGATCCGGCTCGGTTATTGATAGAGTGAATGGAAGATTTCTTTTTGACCAGTTTTAGAGTACCAACCTCCATCCTATTTAGGAATAACATTTTCTAAGACCTTTTTTTGTTCTAGTTTTTAATTTTTATTCGGGAGTTCTAATTTGGGAGTATTCAATAAATTGCTCATGAATATTTATTTCAACTTCAATAGGCTGTCCAATCATACTAAATTTTTTACCTCCATGCATAACATTCATGTACACTATGAACTAACACACATCTACAATATATGGATGTCATACAAAGGCCTCCTACACTGTTCTATGAAGCATGCAATGACTGCTAGTGGTAAGTACTTCCATAGCAATAACCTAGGGGATATACAATTGCTAGCCATCAACGTTATAAAAAGCGTCGGCACAAACTGTATTCAGCCGAACTGAATCTACTGTAAATACTCGACAGCAAATACAATCAGTAAATATAAACAGTATCAATACAGAAAAAACAAATTGATTTTTACCATCCACTTATCATACAAATGAAATTTAAATTTGTCTGTTCTATATAATGCCTGTTTAAGATTACTGACTTTTAATTCACCAAATGTCACTGGTAATAGTTGGAATCTGCAATCCACAGGAACAAGCCCATTCATCCACTCTTTCAGCATTCACAGCCAGTAGATCTTTGCTGCCTCCCTCCACCCGCAACATCAATTGTGTCAGGAAGGTATCTTTTGTCATTGACAAACAACATGCAAAAAATTTAGTCAGTATTCCATGAGAATTGGGTATCCGTACCAATGGAAAAAGGTGGAGCTTCGAACAAGTTAATCAAGTATACTAACTGTAGTCAACAACAGGAGGTTCCTCTATTAGTAAGGTTATTGAAATAACTTTAGACAATGAGAAAACCATTGCGAAGTGAGCAGACAACAGAAAATGATATTGAAAGAATTGAAACAACTACTTTTCTACTATATATGTCAACATAAAATGAAACCGCATGCGACCTATCACTTTTGACACAGCAAAGTCTATGGTATGATAGAAACTGGTCTAGAACATACCATGTCATCATGCAGATGAGGTAACCTAACCACTCAAAAGAAGTCATTGTTATGTTACAAGGTTTCCAAATCAATATTGCATTGGAAATGTAGAGCAATGGTTCATTTTTAACAGGTGACATTCTTTGAGTGGTTAGGCACTTAGGGCCACTATGTCAGCATAGTGACATGGCATCAACCACAAGTGTTTCTATTGGAAAGGCTTCCTGTTCTTCTACAATAGCTGTCACATCAAAACCAAACTATTCTGCACTGAATTTCATGCATTTTTGTGTAAGCAACTGTGTCTCCTATTAAAAAGGCTTCCAGTTTTTGCAAATAGCTTTGAAATCAAAACCAAACCAATTTTGCAAGACACAGTAAAGGTTATAAGCTCTGTTAAAAAATTTCAAGGACATTAGTTTTGAATAACACCGCTATGATCAGAACTATTCCTTGAGCCACCATAGACAAAGAATAAAATAGTCAACTACCAAACCTAAACCCCATAATACTTACATTTCTTCTTCAGGTTCATTCTTCAGTGCATTTTTGGCTATACATTGGAAGGCATCATCCACGTTAAAGCCCTCTTTTGCAGAGGTCTCAAAGTATGGTATGTTTCCCTTGGAAGCACACCATGCCTTCGCTTTCTTTTCAGAAACCTACAACCAACAAGCAAAACCTGACATTATAAGAAAAGAGCATATGCGTGTACATCACTAGAACAGCAAAGCAAAGCCTCCATACTTGGATGACTTACCACTCGACTATTTCCACCATCAACATCAATCTTGTTCCCCAACACAACAAAAGGAAAGTTCTCAGGATCGGATGGACTGGCCTAAACATCAGATCCAAAACACAAGATTTCAATAATGTTTCACTGTCATTTTGGAGTATCTAGGAAGTTGATCTATAGGTAATTACCTGAATCAGAAATTCTTCCCTCCAGTTGTTAAGATTATCAAATGATTTCATGACATTCACATCATACACCAGCACACAACAATCTGCACCACGATAGAAAGCCACACCAAGACTTTGAAACCTTTCTTGCCCAGCAGTATCCCAAATCTGTAACAATGAGAAAACTGTGGTAACCGTCTAATTTACAAGTGAAAGTATTTCAGATATCTTGGTCAGATAAAAAAGAAAATACGATTATCAAAATCTGCAACCAAGCATCATTTTCCAAGTACAAAGTTATGAGAAACCAAGGAAACAACTCAAGACAATTTCCCTTATCACTACTTATTACTTGCTGAATCTGCTAGAGAAGATGTAAACACTAAACACTACAAAAGGGCATTAATAAAAATTAATATTTTCTAATAAACATGGTTGCATATGGAACAAACAGATTCCAGAACTAATAGAAGGGCAGAATTTGCCTCCCAATTAACTTTTTCGGTTCTCTCTCAAAGCAAAATTCTACTTAATTAGGTGATGTATCTAAGTCAGTCTTTCCCTTCTAACATAAATGACAAGAAATGTATAGTGGAAACTATTCTCATGAGTATGTGAACCCCACAATACTCCCACTGTTGAAAACAATCTTGATCTTCAAAAAAGGAAAACTCAAGTTTGCATAAAAACTTGGAAGGTTTCATCCTAAGACCATTAAAGTGTAACTAAACCACATTTGGAAAGTCCCTATGCCTCAATAATAACATAATGTAACCAATTGGGACTTGATCACAGCCAACAAGTGCACAGTAACAATCGCTATAGCTGAAATATCCATTTGATTCATTCAACCGATAAAAGCAACAAATGCTGAGAGCTCTCTCACCTGCAATGTGAACAACCTATCTTCAAACTGAACCTCCTTGGTCAGAAAATCCGCTCCGATTGTCGCCTTGTACTGATTACTAAACTTGCGATTCACATACCTAAAATCAATAAAAATCCACACAATGAGTCAACAAATGAAGGAACAGGACAAATCACTACAAAGATCCATGATCTAGATTCCGAAACGTACTGATTCATTAGCGATGTCTTCCCCACCCTGCCAATTAATACCAAAACAGATATATCAGAATTAAGCTAACATGGAATGAATCTAACACAGTTAGAGGTGAAGTTTTCAATTGCATGAAATCTAGACCAGAGGATCAGAACATTATTGTTTCCGTTTCATCTAAATTCCATAAAGATTCCTAAGAAACAGGAAATTTGGAAATTTAATTAAAAGGTAAACTACAATTATCGATGTGATTCAGAGCAGACTGACCCGCTGTCGCCGAGGATAATGACCTTTAGGAGCATGCGTCTCCGAGAAGCCATGGATCCAAAGCTTTCGAGGAATTGAAATTAGGGTTTCGCGGACAAAGATTTGGGGAGCTTTTTCGAAATTTTGGATTTGAAAGTTTCAGAGAAAGGGGAATATTCTGGAGAGCGGAGCTAACTGTACAGTTTTTGTACCAATTGAAGTTTGGACAGCCTGGACACGCTTCCACCGGAACACAGACTATCTCATCTCCCAAAACTGCCCATGCCCCATAGAAATCACATGGGTAAATGGGGTAGTTACTACATAGAAGATAATTTTATTATCGATGCATCATACGTTAGTATGAAACCATTCACTTCATTTTTGTTTAGTTTCAATTTTCTTGTTGATTTATTAATCAAAGTAGAAATTTCAAACCATATAAGAATCTAGAGGTTTATGTAAAAGAATCGAAGCTTTGTGAAAACTTAATGTTGATACAACATACATCACCTCCGAGCAGTGGCGTAGCCAGAAACCACAAGTAGAAGGGTCAAGAGTTTAAACAATAATGCCACACAAAATAAAAATATAATTTTTATTGAATAATATAAATATAAATCATTAGAATACTTTGAAAACAAAAGCTAAATAAAATAACAAATCTCCCTAAAATAATTATAATTGTCCTCAACAATTGCTCATATTTTGAAATTTTGGAGGAGCTTCAGATGGAGTCAACTGTTCTGCTGTTTTTATCTTACGATACTTTTCAAATAAAACTAAAACATCCATAATTGCAAGTTTTTAATTATAAAGGTTGTCGACGACATGGAAAAATTTATTGAAGGATAACAAAAAGAAATACGTAAAAAAGCGACTAAAACTGTTTATATAGAGGTGCACGAGAAATCAATCACAATAATTGATTGATTAGGAAAATATATTAATTAAAAAGACAAAAAAAAAGACTAGGAATATGTTTTAATTGTAATATTAAAGAGAGATGCAATCAATCATTGATTCGGATTAGAAACCTATATTAAAAAAAAATAAGAGAACCACACGTAACAAACACACGTGAGGAGTTGAACATTCCTCTGTCCAAATTGATTGTTGTAATTAATATTTTATATGCCAAACTTTTCTTTAATTAGTTAGAATGGTCAAAATAGTGCTAACATCACATTTCAACTGACAAATTAGATAACAATATGACCTAATAAAAAAATGTGAGAGAGGTCAACTGAACCCCTTAACCCCCCCTTCCCTACGCCCCTGCCTCCGAGCCTACCTAAATGAATGTTATAGGAGTTTCGAGATGTAGTTGATTTTCATCACAAGAAAATTCATGTCCAAAAACCTTTTCCTTTCCCTTTCTAAATAATTACTTTCACCATCCACAAATGGAAAACACGGAAAGTAGATCAGCTGGCAAAAATAAAAATAAGAAGGAAAAAATATAAACAAAGTATAGAAATGGCAAAAATGAGTACCTGCTGCTTTCCCCATCACAATCAGGTGGCACAAATGGTCAATAGAGCATATGAAGGGCAACAAATCTTAAATTTGAATTTGGTCAGAGATTTGTTTTTATCCATACCATATACATAAAAAGCTTTATCCCAAAGAAAAATATCTATAAAAAGCTAGGAATGCAGAGGGATATCATATTCACCTACTAGTCTCTTTGTCTACATGTGAGGCTCATATTTTCCAACTAATAATCATCCATCACAGAGACCCTTCCAGTTTCATGCAGATGATACAACCAAATAGGTTCCAGCAAGCTCTTGGCCTTTTCCAGTTTTTCCCTTCCATCTTCATCACAATCTTCTTCAATTTCTCTCTCAATCTGAGGGTAAATATCTTGTAGAAATGCCAGCATCAAATCACCCCATTCTGTGTCATCATGCTTGAATACCTTCAGGCATACAAACCGTAGAAGTCCTAAAACCAACCCAAAATTTTTCTTCTCGAGCCCCACTACAGCACCAATCATGAAGATCGCCCCAAACACACCCTGCATGCTGACATTTGCTTTCAACAATGTGAAAATCATTGTGAGAATTTTCTTCAAGGCAGGAAACTCTTCAGTTTCAGAATCTCCTTCATCTTCTGGCTGGACTTCACTAGCTTCAGAGAGCTCAGTCTTGGCTAAAATTAAGAGCCATGACGGGAAGTGGACTCTGATGCGATCAGCTGGACTCGTTTGTGTCTCTTCTCCCATAATCTGTTTCATAATGTGCCCAGATCCTAATGCCAAAATCAAGTCAGGAACCCAAGGCTTCACTGCTGCCACCATATGTCCAGCATAGGTTGAGCCCAAGTATAATTCAATCGAGATGATTAAATCAAGCATATCGTTGGCAAGATCGGAAGCTTCTGCTGGAGGTGGTGAAGCTTCAGTAGCATCTTTAAGAGCTAGAGCGAGTAATTTTGCTGCATAGGTGAAGGAGCTTTTCAAACAGACAATTACATCCTTCAAATCTTCCTCCTCAAAATCAATTTGCTCACTAGGTTGTTGCTCCAAAGTAGATTTGACACATCGTATATAACCTGATGTGGATCTTAAGCATCTTCCCTGAGATTGAGGGGCAAAACCTATTGTAGCAGCATCAACCATGAACCTTTGAACTGCAGTAAGCATCTTCACCTTGTTAACCAACTTCTTTGGTTCAGTATATACATTTCCTGCGTAATCATGAGGAAGGCAGAAGCTTATGTTAAACACCACTTGCATGAAGCAATGAAACATATTTAGAAAAAAGTGGATATGCTTTGAACCATTATTGTTTAATTTGAAACGATATCCAAGGAAAAAGGTTGTAACATCTAACAAATAAATGCTCGAATGAATGTAGATAGTGCCTACTTGATCTCTGAAGACTGAAAGCTCACCATTCAACTTCAGTGATCTTGAATATGTAATTGTGCATCTGTTCCCTAACTACTTACCACTATCACTTGGAATGGAGGCATGTGTTTGAGGTTCTCTGTGCCTTTTTTCACGACGACTCACAGACTTATCACTAGTATGCTTAGATTCTGAATGAACTCTGCTAGACTGTCCAGAATCGCCTACTCCACATAGCTTCTCTGTACAATTAAGCACATGATCCAATGCCTGTTCCAACTCGATCTGCTGGAAAAGAAAAAAGAAGCAAAAACTTAGAAGTGAATCATGGCAGATGGATTACTTTGTTTTCAAGGTAATGCTAGTCAGAAATTACAAAAAGACAAGACTCAGTATGAATATCAAGTATGTGATACCAGTTAAGTCTTATAGTACATGAGAATATCTCCGAATCAAACTCAGAAGTCAGAATTCAATATATATCAGAATCAGTTCTCAAACACAGAATACAAAATAATAACTGGTGTGGGAAGAATCTTGAATGAGAAAATTACTAGAAAGATGGAATGACATGAACGAGTTTGACGTAATTTTCTCAACATTTAACAGCTTGCAATGAGCATCAACACAATATGTGCAGGGTCTTATATGTTTGTCTATTCCCTATTATTTGTAAACATTCAGCCAGAAGTCTCACAAAACTCAGCGCATTTGAGAAGCTCAACACCTTGAACTAATTCAAGAGAATAAGATTATCGGTTCAGTTCTGGTTAGTTACCTATCATACGACAATAGAGGAATTTACAAAATTCAATTCATGGCTCTGAAAATTAACATTATGAATGCAAAAACAATTTCAAATAGGATAAAAGGTAGATAAGACAATAAACAGCAAGGACGTTGAATAAAAGTTACTGTGAACAAAAAAACTACAAGAGCACATGAACCAAAGGTGAGACAGTAATACATGGGAGAGAACCAAAGGTGATATGTTGAACCATTAAAAGATGAAGAGAATCACTGCTGACAGATATGTCACTTACCTGCAAAGTAGACCCTGATAAATCAGTCCTATCATTCTTATTGGAAGAGACATTTTGAAGGGACATATGCAGCGCAAGAGTTGTATATGCTGAAACAGGAAATGTGTCCATACATTCATAATGCATACACTGCAGAATGCTGACTTCGGAAATGACCTTTAGACATATAAGTAAGGATTCTAGAGTTTGAGATCCCAATACAGCCTTCCGCGTATTGACAGATACAAGCAAGTCCCTGATTTGCCAGGCTATTCCTGCCGCAACTGAATAATCCTCCTCAAAGCTGGTGACTTTTTTTCCACCAACATTTTTCCGTTGAGCTGACATTTTGCCAGAGGACTTAGATTTCTTTCTTTTTGCAGAGAAAACACTCAAGTTCGGAATTTCACTGCCATATTTAATATGGCAACGATAGGCTGATTTCTGCAGAAGTGCTGTTAGAGCTTCCAGCATACCATCAGTAGCATCACAAGACAGCAACATATTGTGAGCTGACCTCACTTCGGCTTGCTTCTCCACATTTTTGGATAAACCACTACAATCAGTAACCAGGTGCATACATTCATCAAGAAGTCCAGCCACATCATCAGGAGAGACAGTTGATACAATGTTGAATACACAAGACTGAGCAGGCCTGGTAGGTGCGGCAGCAATTAAGCACTTCAACTTTTCACCATCCAAGAATTCTTTAAGTGCCTTCTTGAAAACTGGCTGACTAACTAGAGTGTTGCAAAGGTTGGAAGAAGAACGAAGTACACCCTCAACTTGTTGTTCATCCAGATAATTAGGTGGCAAGACCAAAGTAATCATTACCCTAACAAGTTCCATCAGAGACTTAAGAGATGCCCCTTGGGACGCAGCAAATTCACAAAACCTTGCTCCAGCCATTGGAGACCTTTTTACAAGTGTAGTACAACGATTGCAGGCTGTTTGAACAGTTTCTTTCGAGGGAAAGTATGATGGCATAAGCAACCTTGTAATTTTCTGAGCAACTTGAGGTTGATCATTTTCAAGGGTCGATAATAGTACATCTAACTTCACGACCTGTTGAAAGAAGGAACAAAGTAAACAAACTAACAATGCTAAGAAAGGCATCAGATGTAACAAAAGCACTTATACAAAGCATAATTTGATGAGGGCTTTATACCTTATGGAACTGGAAATTTTGAATATCCCTTATGAGAAGGAGGAGATCGGCCATGGCAACTCTTACTGATAGGACATTGTCCATCATCAAATGGCCCAATCTGGGTAGAAGCACATTGAGAAACTGATGACAAAGGGGGTTGCCAAACAAATACATAGTGCCATTCAGTGTGGAAAGCCTCACCTCATGACTTGTATCACGTGACATATCATCGAAAATTTTAGTAACTAACTTTGTGATGGTAGGGGAAGGGATTACTTCCCAAAACAGATGAAGAATTCGACAAGAACCTTCCACCGCAACCACTCTAACCTCAGGACAATCATCTACAAGTAATTTCCCCAATAAAAAGAACTGCTTCTCAAGCAATGAATCTTTGACCTCTTTAGTCGAATCAGGATCTTCAAGAGGGAACAAGTCCAAAAGTAAATGCAGCGCATTTTGACGAACATTAGAATTCGCAACCTACCATAGGTCCATAGCAAACCAACCATTCAATATACAGTCCAAAACAAAAGTCTCTGATTAAACTCATTAACAAGAAAATTACCTGCAAAGAGCGAAATATGACAGGCTCAGAGAGCCGGAAAAGAAGCTTTTCGACACCAGCAGTGGTCCTCTGGTTTATAAACCCTCCCAAAACCCTTCTAATGGAAGCAGCAAATGAACCAGAGCTAGCATGTACAGCTCCCTCAATCAAAACCTGCAAGAATCCATTCTCAATCTCACTCCTCAACTCCTCTTCGGCCACTTTCCAACCCCGAAACACAACATCGCCATAAGCCTCCAGCATCGACTTCCTCCCAAACGGAATCTGAGACTTGATCACAGCCAAAACCTCCTTCAAAAGCTGCGAACTCAGCCCGAACAGAAACGCCAGAAACTTCCTCCCCTCCTCTGTCTTCAGAAACAGAGGCGAAATCACACACCGAATCAGCAACAGCTTCAAGTCCTCAATGCTCTCGTCTTCGAAATCGAAGCAGGTGAAGGCCTCGCGGAGGGCGTAGGCTCTGAGGACGTCGGCCTTCTTGTTAAGCGTCAGAGACCTCGAAACCAAGAACGGAAGCGACTGAGATATCAGCGATTCACGGCCGGGACACTCCTCCTTCCACCAATGCTCGCACAGATTCGCAATCAACGAAACCAGCGTCGAATCCGACTCCAGAACAATCAGATTGTCGTGAAGCGCTTGAACTCCCGGCAACAAATCCTCCGGCGAGAAAGCCTTCGCCGGATGTGCAGCGCATAGCTGCGCGATACAGGCGAGAATCTGAAGCTTCACGAGAATCTGATGCTTCTCCTCTTCGGGATTCGGGTCTGGTTCGGGTCTGGTTCGGGTCGTGGAGCTGCGGCGGGACCTGCGGGGGCGCTTGGTGGGGGGAGAGCGAGGGGATCTAGGGTTGGGTTGGAGGAGAGTGTGGAAGGAGCGGATGGCATCGGAAATGGAGAGGGACAGGGAGGTGGGGAGAGAGGAGGAGAGGTCGGAGGAGGGTTTGATTTTGTGGATTAGGGATTTGAGAGAGGGCTTTGAGGATTTGAGGGAGAGCTTGGTGGCGGAGCTGAGAAACTCTTCGGCGGAGGATTGGAGAGAGGAGCGGAGCCGCTTCTCCATGACGGCGGTAAAAATGTGTTGTTTTTCAAAAAATTGAAACCGTTGCGTTTGGGATATAGAGATGTATAGAGAGAGAGATAGCAGTACCTGCCTGTGACGGAGATAACCTGACAGACGAATCAAGGAAGAGCCCAGTCCCCAATGATTTGTCTGTTATATTATATGTAGAAGGAAAAATTTTAGAAACGTTACACCAAGTTTGGTTCATTATGCATTTTTGTACATTAAATTCAAAATATAAATTTTCGATCGTTACTAAATTTTAAAGCTCAACCTAATATACGTACACAGCGTTACGTTTTGTACACCAAATCTCAAGCTCAACCTAATATATATACACCAAATCTCAAACTCAAACTAACATATGTACATGACGTTGTTAAGTCTTATATTATTATTATTTTTTTATGAGATAATCTATTTCTTTTTTTTTAAAGTAAAGTATTCAAGAAGCTAATCGTGCTGGATCAGCTGACACTCGTCATCAGCTAGTGGCATTACTGCAAAAGTGAAGGCCTATGTAGATGTGGTTGTTGAACCCAGCTCTTCCACCACTAAGAAAGTTACAAACCAGTCTTTTTTTTTTTTTTTTNTTTT
>NC_020496.1:11133110-11136146 GCF_000184155.1 Fragaria vesca subsp. vesca
TTAAAAGTCTAAAAAAAAAAATATTACAGACTAAAACAAGAGCATGTTCTCTTAACTCTAGTAACAGCAGCTAAATCATTAAGAAAAACTGGAATGGCATGAGCTGGAGGTTCTTCAAAGAGAATGAGATCAAGATCATTTGAGATGACATCAGCTGTCATGTTGGACTCTCTGAATACATGAGAAAGCTTCACATCATCCATTTGAGACATCATGTTTTTCCGACCATTAAGAAGAAGTTACAAACCAGCTTTAGATTCCCTCTTGACTATTTTCCTAGCATTTACTACATATTTGCAGACAATAACGAGTCTTCTCCGCATTTCCAACTTAGTAATGCATGTCTCACTAAAGAAGCTTCCCCCATCGAAGGTTCCTTTATCATCAAATAAAGCTGTCAAGATTGCCAAACAAACGCATACATTGATATCCTCACCATTATCGCAACAAATTAGAAGAGTCTTCCTTAGCTGAAGTTCAACTTTGCTAAATAACTTTAACTAACCAACCAATGTAAGAGTTTATTGCGCGTAAATTTGATTGACTAATAGTGATAGGTTAACATACCCATCAATATCTCATACCTTTTTATTTATTTATTTAATATATATAATAATTAAAATGATGGTAATTTGAAGAACTGGTCATCAGGTTACCCACTTAGAATATGACACGTGGCATTATTATATTTTTATTTTACAACATATGGACACTTATTACAAATGTTTCAACCAAATATCTTTATGTTTGTAAAATCGTATTGAAATATGTAAATTTCTTCTCAATACAAAAATCATCACTCAATTACAAAATCGAGAACCATAAACGTGAATGAGAACGAATGGTCTATTTGGACATAATCTGAAAATTTACCATTTCGACAACACATTCTTCCTTAGTTTTGTAAAAGATGTCATAAATCTGTAAATTTGGTCAACACCTCGTAATTACAATATATAGACCTTTATTACATACGTTTCAACCAAATGTCATTATGTTTGTAAAAGTGTAGTGAAAGATGTAATTATTTTCTTAATACAAATAACACCACCTAATTACAAACCGAGAACCATATTACATGAATGAGGACGAATGATCTATTTAGATATAATTTGTAAATTTATATCCAAATAGATGACTCAATGGAAGTGTAATCTCTATAGATGACTCAGTCATGTCGTTTCTAGTTCATGCCCACGTATACTACCTTGGCTACGAACATGAAGCATTGTAGTGATGTGAATTTGCGGTGAGCAACAATTACACTTACAATTTCTTAGGCATCCACGCATGCGCAAGAATGACTTATGGCAATACACATGTCACTATTCTATTTAGTGAGAAATTAGCATACAGCCTCACATATTGGTTAGATACAACTCCTCTCCAGCAAATCGTGACTGTCACTAACGCACCAGAGTACATAAGTTTTTCTTGTCTGCCGAGGAATGTTTTAAGATAAATTACACATCCTAATTAATTGTTTTATTTTATGTCATTTCATATTGTTTTATTTTCTAACAACATTCAATTATTCAAGGGTTGGAGATGTTTTGAGACTCAGTAAGATACTTCAGTTCATTATCCCATATATTCTCTTTACCTAGTTTATTCTTTGAAAAGTAAGTTTTTAGTTTACGTTTGGTTTTTTCAGCTTCTTTTATTCAATTTGAGAGAGAATTAAAGACTTTACTTCTATGAGATTGGCATTCGACCAATATTCATATTTATTGAGTTAGTCAGAGATGTTATAAACACCAAAGGTGTCGAGTAAGTAAACTATCATAGTTTACTTTGGTTGTAAGATAAATTCAGATGCAGAGGGCAATCATTTGCCTTTAGGCTGTTGTTCCATCTGATACCCTATTTTTTTAGGAAACTGATACCCTGTTTTTTTAGGAAATTCATGGTTGGGGTCAATGAAGTCATTAATTCATTTAACATTAATGGCCACTCGTTGTTTAAGATTCTTCATTCTTCTTTTTTATTTTTCACATTTAAAAGGGCTAATTGATCATGTTATCGCTACGCTTTCGCTCATTAACTTCAAGAACTCCATAATGATCTATGAAATCTTGGTGCAACATATGTTGTTTATTATCCATACTCATGATCTACGAATTCACTTCTATTTTGGTTATATCTTAACTATATTTAATCTTCCTTAATTTGTTTACATGTGTTTATATTACTCGATGCTATTTTGACAATTACTTATATTAGTGAGTTAGAAGTCTCACTAATAATACTCGAGCCTGAAGTTTCGAGATTATGATTATGAAGTTCAATATCACGTTAGACTTATAGTTTCAATCGTTAAACATAAACATGAAGTTTTGTGCATGTACATATGACACATCGTTCACTAGATTCGAACATGAAGTTTCGATGTTAATATTTATTTGTTATGAACCTGAAGTTCTAAACAACATAATTGCATCCTCATATTTTTTAAATATTTTTTAAATACAAAAAGATGAAAAATTTAGATAAAATTCGATTTTGTCGCCCTCTAGAATGAGCCCTCTAGGATAAGTTTCATGTCTTACACCCAGAATGCTAAGATGCACCTTGTAGCTCAAAATCTTGGGGCAACAATCAAAGAAGATGGTGATGCAACCCTGCAAAACAAAGCGAAGGAAAGCTAGCTAATTTATTGCCGATGTTATTGCTAACCTTGGTTATTCTTGTAGTTCACATATGTATTAGAATGGTAGGGTTCCTAGTGAGTCTTCGAGAGGTTTACTCTTTGACTTTGACTACTTTCCAACAGAGTTGACAGAACGAGATTAATGACGGTGCAAGGTTTAAAACCAACATACTCAACTCGAGTAGATCTTCAACGTTACTCAAGTCGTGTAGATCCTATACACAGCGAGAATCCCTTCATTTTTAGCCACAATGCAGCTCCTTTGGATCTTGGTTAGCATTGTGTCTGGATCTCTTGCTCATGCCTCTTGGGAATTTATTAACCTATCAGGTTACCCTCTCGGATTTAGGTTTTTTTTTTTTTTTTTTTTTTTTTTTTTTTTTTTT
>NC_020496.1:11136166-11150789 GCF_000184155.1 Fragaria vesca subsp. vesca
ACCTCAGCCTCCTCTCAAATGGCATACATTATTAATAACTCCAAAACCAAAAAAAATACCAAAAATCATAACAGCCAGAGATAGAACACTTTAAATTCCAACAACACAGATGACAAACCAACTTTTCAGTTCATTGATATACAGAATACAACTCGTATTTGGTACAAAAAAAAAAAAATCATAATAATACAACATCATGTACACAGATATTTCACTAAACTACATAAATAATTTTTCATTCTCCAAAATGTGCCTACAATAAATGAAGTCAATTGTGTTTCTCTATCAACTCCATCTAGGCACCAATTGGGGACTAATGCAAACAATAGATTCTGTTATGAACAGAGTAGTCACCAGATCCAGAAACACTTGAATGGTTCAATCAACTTAGTATGCAACTCAGAGGAAAGCTCACTTACCTACCTGAACAATAGATACATTCAATCTACCAAATGTACAGTTAGAAGTGGTGTGTTTCATGTAAGCAAACGTGGTTTAGCAAATTAGGGAGCATACAGGGTGGAGAGGGGGAGAAATTGGCATTGTTCAAGAATCTGGAATCGGTTGTCAAGAGCTTTTACCAAAGTCTTGGGTGTCTTTGTCCGTTCGCCCATACTCGATATCTTTAGTTGTTTGTTGGCCTTCACCACTAGAGGCAGATTGGTGCTGGCCAAAATCACTGCTGGGCCCACTGGTCTCACTAATTCCTTGATCTAGCTCTTGGCTTTCTTCTAGTGCTAACTTCCTAAATTTCAACATGTCTTGCTTGTATTCTTGAGTGCTGTATTGTGTGCTTTCAGATGAACTGTATATCATGCTATGACCTGGTATGACTCCTTCATTTAATTCATCTGGAGAAAGATTGCCTTCCAAAGCTCGAAGTACCTGCTTTGGGTCAAATATTAGAATAAAATGCCAAAGGCTGAGCTATGGTGTTTATATGTCTCAATTATAAATATAATCAGCAGTTGGAGAGCCACATGGTATTAAGTTTTCTGTATATAGTCATGCGTCGTTCAAGTTTTGTCGTTAGAGGAGAATAGAGTTTTTCTTACTATAAAGTCATAATGAAAGAGGGTTTCCTTTTTCACCCTAATCAAATACATCCATGGACACAGTAACCGTACATCTTGACTACCAATTGTACCTACTTTGGAAGTTTGGGGGCTCTTATGTTACGGCTTTTCCTAAGTGCTAACCGTTTGAACTATTCAAGTAAAACCCAACCATAAAACCAAGAGAACCTACCAGGGATTGGTGGTTTGGTCCTAGGCCTACTGTCAGTTGGTCTCGACTGATGTAAACTAAAAACTAAACTGACCATTCTAGAAGAAGATAATTACAAAGATGATCTATAAACGATGCTTGAACCATCCTTACAAAGTAATAGCCTGGCAAAGCTTACGATGCACTTCAACTCTTTGACAGATGTGTGTAAAAGTGTGTGTGTGTGTGTACATATATATAAAATGAAACGCCATACTCACAGAAAAAGGAGGATGTGAACACAAAAATAATAGACCTATCACATCAGCTCGAACTAACTTCAGGACTTTGTAACATTACCTGGCTCATTTTTGGCCGATGGCGGGCAGAATGACGCACACAAGCAGCAGCACAGGCAACCATACAAGCCATTTCGCTGGAGTTGTAATCATTTTGCAACCTTGCATCAACAAGACCATCAAAATTTCCCTTTTCCAATGCTTGTGCTAGCAAAGGCCTTGCCTGAAATTCAATAATAGTCTCTATAATCTTTCCATGCCATTCAAGCTTCACAGTTACAAAATGTTTCACAGGGACAGAGCAAAGAATTCTCCATGAAAGCATATAGCAAGCTTTGACAAAAGAAGGTCATAACAGAAAAAAGGATAGGTCATGTAGCAACTACGTTCTTAGATACAGCCATATTACCACAAATTGATGCAGACGAACTGCCAAGAATTAGTAGTGAAAATATTGTAAGAATGACAAGGATAAAATGTCACAACTAGTGAATATTGGAAGTTTCACATGTTAAAGATAATTCATAGATATGAGATAACTGCAAGTTTTGGATCATAAAAAAACCGCATTGAGAACCAAAAACCAGCTGACACGTTAAATATACGCACCCACTCAACCATACTATCATCAGTGAAGGAATGAGTTTTATCAATGGGTCGGTGTCCAGTAATCAACTCCAATAGCACGACCCCAAACGAGAAGACATCTGACTTATCACTGAGCTTTCCACTGGATGCATATTCAGGAGCTAAGTATCTGAATATTAACGAACAAGTAACAGTTTAAACACAATTGGTAAATCAATCACTACAACCGTCCAGTACAAACTTAAACTGCATGGAACCTATAAATCTGTGTCGACGTAACGCAGACAATATCGATCTTACCCAAAAGTTCCCATAACCCTAGTGGAGACATGAGTATCTGTATCTAAGGCCAACTTGGCAAGTCCAAAGTCTGCGACCTGAATGTAGAATACATACAATACATAATATAAGTTATTATTATCAGCATTTAATAAGAAATGCAGAATACAACCAATAAATTCTCTTAAGAGTATACTGTCTTGTTCGAAAGTTAAGCAGTACTGATAGGAAAATTACTAAGTTATCCAATAAATATCCAATTAACAAACATTTCTTTTCTTAAGACATGGGGAGTAGTAGATGAAGGAAAAGGAAGTCATCAAGGATCGAGATTTTGGTTATATAGTAACAACCCTGGATCTCGTGCATTCGTGCTTCTCTTGTTTTCTCCTTTCTCTAACTTTACTTCAATTGTAGTTGTAACATAAACAATATCATCAAGGATTTTCATCCCATTGTCTGTCTTCAAATTTAGTATCTAATTTTTTGCATAAAGGGTTTGTGTTTCAGATATGAGATTAGTTTTAGTCATCAAGATCTATAGCTATATAAATAGGACCAACCATGCAGCAAGAACATCATGAGCTTTATACATTTGAGGTCTATGACAAATCATATCCAAATGTGGAAGCTATTACAACCTACCTTCGCCTCAAAGTTTTCATCAATGAGAATGTTGGCAGCCTTGATGTCGCGATGTATGATCTTGGGATGACCTGAAGATACAGCTCAAGAGTAGGCAACTTGCAAGGCAAATAACAGTCCAGAAAATCTGTACGTAGTACAAAAGCTAGCATTCAAAGAGAACTTACAGTCCTCATGGAGATATGCCAATCCTTTTGCAGATCCTAGAGCAATTTTCATTCTCATTGGCCAAGTCATAGTTGGTCGCCCCATTCCTGAAAAGGTTTTCTTTGATAAGATTCTCTCAGAGACTAGACTGCCCATTTCTATCCTTTGGTGATTGTAGAAAAACAAAGGAATATAATCACCAAAACTGCCGAAAGGACTTACCATGCAAGTGAAATTCCAAGGTGTTGTTGGAAACAAACTCATAAACAAGCAACCTTTGCGCCCCACTAATGCAGTATCCAACCAGTGAAACAAGATGTCTGTGATGGACACGATTAATGACTTCAACCTCTGCCTGGAATTCACGCTCCCCCTGTCCACTCCCAGCTTTCAGCTGTTTAATTGCAACCACTTTCCCATTTGGAAGAACTCCTTTATGGACATAACCAAAGCCTCCTTGACCAAGAAGATTTTCACTGGAGAAACCATTTGTTGCCATGGCTAATTCTTGATATGTAAATGTGCTTTCAGAAAATCCAAAGGCTGAGGAAGGTTTCTCTGATCCATAGCCGCTGCCGGTTGAAGAAGGTCCTCGGGAATGAGTAGGCATTGGATATATTTCTATTTTGTCTGCTGACGGAGGAGTATAGTTCTGTTGCAAATTCTGAGGTGGGCCTTTTAATGGGTCATCTGAAGACGGCGACAAGAATAATAAGGATCAACTGTCACAACTAGTGAATATTGGAAGTTTCACATGTTAAAGAGAACTCATAGATAAGAGGTAACTGCAAGTTTTGGATCATGAAAAACCACATTGAGAACCAAAAACCAGCTGACACGTTAAAAATAAATTCACAAGTACTTACTGATCAAACTAATGAAAGAATAAAGTACATGTAAGGCCTGTCTAAATATTCAGGAGCTGGCATCACCTATAGACCCCTTCACTTTTTTGCTCTCCTCTCAGTGAACCGCGTGACAACTTCTACCAAATACTTATTCAATGAAGATGTGCAGAGTACTGATCTTTCCCATTCAAAGCAATCATTATATGAATCTTGTACATCAATGCAATTAAGACTAAAACTATAAAAAGTCACTTCGTAGTTCATAAACGATCTTCAAAATGGTGAAAGCTATTAAGTAAGCTCTCAATCGTTAGAATCTTCACAGCAACTAGTATGCGAATAAGCTAAGTTTGGTAAAACAAGGACTATAAGCTGTACTTCCATACAATTCATCCTTAGAGGCTTAATATCATAAGTTTGGCCATATAGAATCAGTTGCAAATCAAATTTAACTCGCTCAAATCCAATGGCAATAGGAAACCTTATCATTTCAGGTTTTGAATTTGAAGAATAAAGAGGAGCTGCTGACCTTTGGGTGGTTCCCCTGACTCATTCGCCTTAGCTAACCTCTTCTGCCGTCTCCGATAGAAAAAGAAGATAATGGCGACTGCAACCAGCACACTAAACCCTCCTATCGCAACTCCGACTATAATTCCGACGTTTGTGTTCGTCGGCAGGTTCCCTACGGGCGGCGTATCGGACGATGTGGTGGAGTTAGTTGGAGGAGGAGACACGGTAGCGTTGGTCGTCGGAGAAGTACTGGTAGGAGCTGTGGCGTTGCTCGGCGGCGGAGGAGGAGGAGAGGTGGAGTTGGTGGAAGGCGACGGCGCTGACATGGCCGGCGGCGAGATTTGAAGATAGCCGGGGATGGAGGGTTTGAATTTGACTTGGTGAGGATTGAGTGAAAGAAAGAAGAAGAGTCACACATGGTGGTGGTGGTTGGGTGTGGAATAGAGTCGACGAACTAACGTGGTGGGCCCCGGAAGTGGGGGATGGAGACCGTTTGTTCCCTCTTGTAAGATTCGTCTGGCCTTACGTCATAACAGAAAAATCTGAGTTGGATTTTGATTTCTTTTCTTCTTCTTTTTTTAATTCTTCTACTCCTACCTTTTTACGTAAATCTGAGTTGGATTTTGATTTTATTTCCTTTTTTTATTTGGATTTTTTTAAAAAAAGTCTAGATCAAGTTTTTTTTTTTTTTTAAAGGGACTTGATCGAGACTTCTTATTTCAAAGAAAAAACTTAATTACGTCAATATGGATGTCTTTTGGAGGTTTTGTTGATGAGAGTATCTACAGTACACGGCGTGTATCTTCACATACATATATGGATGGTCAGGATCAGAGAAAATAATAATTGTTAGTGAACTTCACGAGCTCGGAGTATGTAAACTGTCGATTCTTTTGCTCCAACTCCAGTGACCCAAAGCGAGGCTTTTTATATATGGTAGCTCCTGGAATCAACCTCATTACTACTCAGTTTACACTAATGTAAAGTGCATATATAATTTATGTCTTGAGCTCTTTCAAGAGTTATCAACTTTATAACTGTTTCCTAAAATCTAGAGAGTTTTCAAGTACTATCATTTTTATGGCCACATAACAAAAAGAAACTTCATACATATTAATTTGGAATTCTTACCATCTTCCCTTTTCCTTTTCAAGCGCCAGCAGATTACTGCAACACATAAGAGTCCGAAAATTCCAGCTACCGATCCTACTATGTTTCTAGTTTTCTACTTATGTTGTTAAAGTTTACGAGCGTATTTTTTGTGCTATACAGTATGTTCATGTTTTTCTGGTCAATAGATAACAATATGTTAATGCTATCTTCTTTTACTCTATAGTCTATGATGAAGAAATTGGGATGCCCTAAGCATGCATTAGAGTTCGCCTATCTGTCCTAATTAACTCTAATACAAGTTTAAAGTTTTCAAACTAGTGTGTTACTGTTCTTACTTGAGATAATCCTTCATTGAAAAATTCGTTCTATGTGTGTAATTCAAACTTGATCTAGTACTTTTTTTTTTTTTTTTTTTTTGGAAAGGGACTTGATCGAGACTTCTTATATATTTTCAAAGAAAAAACTTAATTACGTCAATATGGATGTCTTTTGGAGATCTTGTTGATGAGAGTACCTTCAGTACACGGTGTGTATTTTCACATATATACATGGATGGTCAGGATTAAAGAAAATAATATAGAAACATGGTGGTCAAACATATGAATTGTTATCAACGGTTAAAATTACGTCGTGTAAATACACGTTGTGCATACAAGAATTTCCTCTTATTGATAGAAATTCAGAATTGATTGAAGGTTGTGTCAAACTAACGAACAAATTAAACTACGTACTAGAATTAACTAATTCCAAAACCTTTGCATCATTGTACGTACCCGGCCACTCCACTATTTTTTGTAGAATAAATTTCAACATCATATTAAGCATGTATGGTAATTAAACTAACAATTTTGAAGTTATGGGTTCAAACCTCACTGACATATGTAGGGTGCGTGAGTTATTTAATAATTTTTTTTAAAAAAAAAAAGCATGTATGGTAAACATTTTATTTTATTTTATTTTATTTTTTTCTGTTTTGGAGAAGTAGTTTAACTTCTAATATAAGAGAAGCCCTTTCTGTCAACTCAAAAGTAAATTAAGCATGCAGATATCATGTGTACATGCAAATACGTACGTACATTATGCATGTCATAATGCTCACCTTTATTTTCACCTGAAAAATCTCCATAGTAAATCTCCACTGCTCCACGTTGTTTGCTCTTCTTTCTCTTCCTCCTATAACGTACAAACCATATGAAAATGCCCACCGCGACCAAAACAAGTAGTATGCCTCCTAGGGCACACCCGATAATCAGGCCGACGGAAGTTCCTTTCGATGAGGTTATCCCCTTCACCAGATTCACAGATGACACTGGTGGTGTTGTTGATTCGTATCTGTTTTCGGGAGGAACACCGGATTGGGTCGCGGGAGGTAAAGCCGGAGGTTCAGACGGGCTCTCCGGAGGAGGTTCAGACGGGCTCTCCGGCGGTGGTTCAGACGGGCTCTCCGGAGGAGGTTCAGACGGGCTCTCCGGAGGAGGTTCAGACGGGCTCTCCGGCGGAGGTTCAGACTGGCTCTCCGGAGGAGGTTCAGACGGGCTCTCCGGAGGAGGTTCAGACGGGCTCTCCGGCGGAGGTTCAGAAGGCGGAGGTTCAGACGGGCTCTCCGGCGGAGATTCAACTGGTGCCTCCGCCGGTGACGACATAGCAAAACGATAAAAGCTACAGAGAAAGTTTAGAGAAGAAGATAAGGCTGCAAATGAAAGATGGAGATTAACAGAAGAATCTGAGGTTACAATTAGCATATATACAGGGTTTAGGGAATATATATATACAGCTGAAAGATAAGCACGTGATAAACACGTGTAGAGCCAACACTGCTAAGAATAAGCTAATTAACTAAACAAACTGATTGTAATTAGCTTAAGTAAGCACAGACTAGTAACTAATTAAAGCTCATAGTCTAACAAACGAGACAAGTACTGTACTATATTCTTGAGAAGAAAGAAGTGATGATATGATGGCTAGCTGCGTACGTACTCTTATTAGTGTTATAAGGAGTTGTTTTGAATAAGAGAAAATAGTTGCGACAGCCGCATCACGTGTCATGTGCGACCCATCAGTCACATAACGATACGTGTTTTTTTTGTTTTTTCACAGCTCTTCTCCCTTCCTTCTGCTATGTTCTCCGGCGAAACCATCCCCTCCAGCGAAGCTTTTTCACAACTCTTCTTCTTCTTCTTCTTACTTCCTCTCTCTTCTTCTTCCTTCCATTCTCTTGGTGGAGGCGAGCTCGACGGCGGCAGGTTGTCAGCCGTATGGTGGAGGCGACGGCTGGGCAGAGAGGCTTGCTATGTTTTGATTGGAGGGGATCGGTTTTGCCAGAAAAGGGAGAGGAAGGAAGGAAGAATAGCTGTAGAAAAAAAAAAAAAAAACGTGTCGCTGTGCAACTGGTGGGTCGCACAGGACACGTGGTGCGACTGTCACACCTAAGATTTTCTCAGAAGAAGAATGATCCAGATGGCAAAAATGAATACTTGATGGTGTGGAACTAGGATATAATAATACACCTACCGGCTACCGCCGGTGATGGAGGTCTACAGATGACCGGCAGGCGATTGAGACAGTTTGTTGATCTGTCTAGCTACATTACAATACAGACACTTAAGATCGAGGTGGGAGTTTATGTTTTCATATTTTTGGAAAGCTTACGACTTTGCCACTGCTTGCAATTGCAACGTAATTCGTTAATGATCAAGTGCCACTATATTGCCTTGGCAATCAAAATGCGAACCCAATAAGAGTAGCTATATATCATATGTCAAAACTACTAGACCACATTTGATTAGCAAGACAATTCGAAGTGGCAATAATTTGACAATTTCCTATATGTGAAAATTATACTTATCTCAAATGGATTGATCGAAAGGCTTTCTTCACCTTACAAAGCAATTATGATGAATTAATATCGTGATTGCAATAGCCATTGACTTATAGTGTAAGACGTGTTTCATGTTCTGACTTTGTCATGCCCTCAATGTTTCTCCATCAATTCAATTGTGTTACTTGCATATATTGTGTTTCATGTTTTGTTACTCTTACCTCGATCGGTATATGATTAGCTATGGAATTAGTTGATCATAGTCATGAATATTAGGGATTTGCTTGCTGAGTTTGTGCTGGATTGTTATAGCTAGTTTTAAGCGACTACTACTACGTGCATACGTACCTTCTATTAAATTTTCTTACGTAAAAGTAGTTACGTCGCTCATATTAGAACAACACATACCTACATATAACTTTTTCAATAAGAGTTTGCGCAATTTTGATTTTGATTGTTTTTACATATGTAGGGTGTTCAGAGATATTTCAGTTTGAAATTACCTTTTGCATTAAGAAAAATATCAAAAGCATCAACTTAATTTCACGACAGGTATGGAATAAACTAGAAAGAGGAGGCTGATCTTCTTTTTCCCAAGTCAATAGCATGAACAACAAGAAGAAGAAAACAATATTGCTTTGTCACGACAGCTAATCTAATGTGGAAACAATTGGTCACCATCTGCTTGACTTGACAAAGCAAACAAATTATTCAAGACTTTGTCCCTCTCATTTCATTTTCAGGATTACGAAATGCAATGTCAATATATGAAGGCAAGCGTTGGACTACTTCGGCAGTATCGTACACATAACGCTGACGTTACCGGAGGGTAATACAGTCATAGAATGGTTTACAAACGAAAAATGAGTTGCAGTGGGTGAAAAAACAATTACTGATGGGTGAAGTGGTCATTTGAATTTCTGTCAACTTTCATCTTGCACGTGGTTTGATCCGGAGACTCCACTTTACTTCTACGTGGCATGAACCAAACCATTTTTTTTTCGCTGCAAATCCAATAACCAGAAGAACTTATGTAGAAAAGAAAAAAAAACCACTACACCATGGCCTCCGGCCTCCCTATGCTTTTCAACCCCAATCATTAAGGTCCACAACCTCGATACTTAAAAAAAAAAAAAAAAAAAAAAACCAAAGTAATATTGCATAGCCGATCTATCTTTCGCATTCGAGCACTCATTCCAGAAACTCTAGCAGTAGAAAAACAAAAACCCATCATGTTTGGCTCAAAAGCAAGCGGCGATGGAACTTATGGAAGGCTTCAACGAGCCCCAGATCACCGGAAAATTGCGACACCATGTCGAAGAAGCAGAAGGGTAGAAGGGTCTTCAGCAGCATTCCAAGGGGACGGGCGGCCGGGTTTCGGGGGAAGGTTAAGGGTTGCGTTGGTGAGATGAGACCTTAAGTCTTGACTTGAAGGGTCTTTGAGAGAGAGAGAGTCAAACTAGTGGGCTGAGTTAGGTTTTTTGTGATTTGACATAAATGTCTTTAAAATTTAACAATAGAAGTATTTTTACAGTTAACAGTCGTTAATTAATAATTTTACCTACATACCCTTCATATTCGAATTATGTGGTTGACATAGTGCCACGTGGCAGAACTCAGTCGTGTGTACCGTACAACCTGTGTAGTCCAGCGCTTTCCTACACGAAACAAAATATCGATCTTTCTCATTTGCCACACTTCGCATGGTATTGACTAGCAATTGTCCATTACTACTATATCAAAGCTACTAGTCTTTTGATTATGACATTAAAAAACAAAAGCTTTATAACTTGATATTCTTCTTACGAGAATAGTTCCCACAACTTGAGAAAGACCCCGTCTTTTGATTATGACATTAAAAAACAAAAACTTTATAACTTGATATTCTTCTTATGAGAATAGTTCCCACAACTTGAGGAAGACCCCTGGGGCCAGTAATGGATATGGTATATTTCATACTTAGGGTCTGTAATGGACTAATGGTACGTGATGGTAAACTACATATATTCCAAGTTCGATTCCAACATGCATGCATATATGGTGATACTGATAGTCAATCGCTTACCATCCGCGTCATGATCATATATATTTCCATGCATGTCTGTATGTATTTCCATTAATTTCCAGGAAATATTGGAGACGACAAGTCTGGAATTGAAAGCTAAAGGAAAACAAGTTACGGTACCACTTCATTAACTAAACTTATCAGTTATTACCGAGGTCATTATACTAAAACAGAAAATGAATCGTCACATTGACATAGAACAATTAGTTAGCTGCTTAATTAAAATTATCGATGAAAATAAAAGTTGTACTACGTACAATGATGCCTCCAAATTAAACTTTTGGTTTTGAATTACTCATATTCTCATATCATATCTTCGTTAGTCATATATGTTAATTGATGTGTGTGATACAACAAATTAAACCACTTAAAGACCAAATTCAATCAGATTACTGTTGATATATATATATATACACACACACACACATCTGGGCCATTCCTCTAAGGGATTCATTTTTTTGACATATATGAGGGATGGGGGATTACACCTACTTTTCGGTTATATTTTTGAATCTCCACAGTTCAGTTTGTTGGTCCTTATATATAGATCAATTTTATAAATTTTTCAACCAATTTGGTGATCGTTAAGGTGTCAAACAAGATTAAATCAATGAACGAACCAAATCTACCAAACCTGAACAGTGCATGCTTATAATTATAAATCGTAGTTTTGAATGCCTTAATGATCACCAAAATTTCTGAAAATTTATATAAGTGATTGAAAAGTTGGTGTAATCCCTCATCTTTCATATATGTAAAAAAAAAATGGATCCCTTAGTGGAAGAGTTATGATATATATATATATATATATATATATAACTGACTGTTTCCCTAATAAGTGGATAGTAAGGATGAATCCAACTGGATGACTGATCACTGACTTATGCGCATTAATTATAACCATAAACATTATGGCCATATTGATTGTTGTCTTCTTGGGATTCATTTGAGGTTCCAGTACCACTACCTAAATTGATTGATAGACTCAAAACTTAGCGCAACTGAAGCAACATCTTAATCATCACTTGCACCTCTAATTCTCTATCACACCTTGACCCGGATTGTTTTTTTTTTTTTTTTTTTTTTTTTAGTTCGAAGGTGTGATTGGTATAAAAAGAAAAGTTAGCTAGTAAAAGAAATAAGAACTTGGCTGTTGTTTAAAAAAAATTATGCGGCAGACCTGTAACTTTGGAAAATCATAACTAATTCTAGAAAACTTATTTTCAAGAGATTCTAGTTCTGAAACGATCATTAAGGTCTCTACTCTGACTTTCATGAAGACACCAAGTTTAAACAACTAACCAATTTGTACAATTTTTAGAAAGAAGGTAACTGGTCAAAAATCTCAAAAAATATAAATAGGCAAAATTTCCTGATGCAGACCTTAAACTTTGAAAAAATCATAACTTAATCTACAAAAATCGTTTTCAAGTGATTTAAAATCTGGAATGAACCTTAAGATGTCTACTACTACAAATCTCTTGAAGAAACCTACTTCAAATTCTAAACGAAATTGTACAGTTTTCAGAAGAAATGTAACTGATGCAGAATCTCAGAATTCCAAATATTAAAGCCGAAAAATAATGAACCAATTTGAAGAACTTGGAACGAAATAAAGGGTATAGCCAATTCAATAAAGATGTCATAGTTACAATACAAACTTCATTATTCCAACTGAAATTAAAATATAAACTTTAAAGGCAAAATCACAAGCCGGCAGCCTTTTGCTCTTATTCTAGACAGAAAATTAAAGAGACAAGCCACACTTTCATCACATCATGCACAAAGCTCTTCAAGAGAGAAATCTAAAGTTCATGTTCAACACCTGCACAATATTCTTAGGGGTGAGCAACGCTCAGTAAGAGGCCAAGCCTTTAAAACAACAAAAACCAACAATGATAAATGCATGAATGCATTAATCCCTTCATTAGTAACCCCTTCACCCAAATCATGATTCCTTTTTTGCTAGTCCTCTTGTTTAATCTCGATCACCAAAATCGTACAACTATATTATCCCACCTGATACTTGGTCCCTACGAATTAAACTCAACTACACAAAAGCATTCTCCCACAAATTCCATTCACAAACTCCTGCCTCAATTTTTTTTTATATTCATGAACATGATGATTAACTAAGATGATCAATAACATCACAAATAAAACTCAATCACTAATTTTACAATCAAGTTTCATAAACAAAATCATATAGAAAAACATAAGCTAGAAACACAACAAATTGCACAGAATTGAACTTCATTACATATAGCAAACCAACACAACAAATTTCACAGAGCTTCATCATACATAGCAACCCAGCAAATCAACACACAATAAATTAATAGAGGTTCCCCGAATTCCCCCTACCTTGGTTGATTTTCACAGCGAGATCCTGATCAAGACAACAAGTTATTTTTTTAGCAATGCAATACATTAATTTCAGTGCTCTAAAATAAACACTACAAAAAATAATTGTTTTAGCTACCACAGTTAGCGATGGCATGCAAATGTTGTCGCTAATAGTTCTTCTTTTACGATGGTAAACGTGGGGTAGCAGAAAATAAATTTATTTTACGACGACAATGACACGCCGTGGCAAACGATGAAATTATTTGCTACGGCTATATCATGCTGTGACACGGAAACACGAAAAATTTGCGACAGTATTTAAAGCCATCGTGAGACTCTTTTATGCCCAATTTTTTCAATCTGGCGGTCTTTTAATTTTTTCACTTTGAGATCTGGCGGTCTTTTTTTCTCACTGTGACAAATACACGCCTAATACTCTCTCTCTCTCTCTCTTTCTAAAACCAGGCGTAACCAAGGTATGAATAACAAGTAGTTTAACTTTAATCATGTCATTTTCACTTTTGAGTTATTGTTAAAGTGTAAATTATGGCATATTCAAATACCTATTGTACCATTTGAAAATACAAGTTCTGTGGTTGTGGCAGATACCACTTTCCGTGCAACAAAGAGAAGACAACTTTCAAAAGTTCTAACATAGCACGCTTATCTTACAAGCAAATTGCACAATGGAAATGTTGTTGCATAAAAAAATATTATCACTTGGCTGGGCACTTGGTAGTTTGGAGGAGAGATATATAACTATCTTGAAGGCTTGAAGCTTTATGATTTTGTAAACTTGCTTCATTTTCTTGTGAATTTGCTAGGTTTAAGATTAAAACGTATCATTCCAAGCATTAGGCTTCTTCCTACTTGTATGGTTTTATGCAGATAAAAAAATATAGATTTTACTGTGTATATTTTTATGACATTTTTTTAATTCATAAATAGCTCTTTTGCCACGGTATTGTTACCGTCGCAAAACATCAGTCGCCAATTGCTGTTTGCGACGGCAATTACACCGTCGCATCTTCTTGCGACGATACAGGTATACCGTCACTAATGTTCTTACAACGGCGTAATTGCAGTCGCAAATAACATTGGCGACGTCACTATTTGCGACAGACGCTTTGCCGTCACAGCGCCGTCGCAAATACCCTTTTGTGATGGCAAAATGGCTACTGGCGACGGTTTTGCGCCATCGCTAAAATACTTTTTTTTGTAGTGAAAGTATTTAACTGAGTAAACACCTTAACAAACATGAGAAATGAGCTGCTTCTCAATACACATTTATTGGACACATATAAACACAACATTTTTCTGTAATTAGTTATGAAATTTCAAAGTTCAGTAATAGTTCTAGTATTTTTTCTGAAAATCTGCTGATATGCCTATTTCTCAAGTTTCAAAGAAACGTTTTAAGACTCTGAGCAAGTAACAACAACAGCTGCACAATGATCTTCTACTAAACAAGTAAAAGAGCTAATTTGGCTAAACAAAGAATTGAAATCAAAGATAACCAAAACCAAAAAATCAGCAATCCTACTTTACAGAACTCAATCAACAAAACCAAAACCAATTGTTAATAGCAACTACTCAAATCAATGAAACAATAAAACCAAAATAAGAACTTCTGATTACACAAACTAAGAGCATATACTTACTTGGAATAGAAACACAATTTAGCAGAACATAAAAAAAACGAACCTGAGTTCTCTACTGTTTCCTACAATACCAATCTCTCTTTTTCTCTCTCTCTCTC
>NC_020496.1:11150809-11154724 GCF_000184155.1 Fragaria vesca subsp. vesca
GAAGAACTTATGGAGGAACATAGAAAGCTCACCTCTATTTATAGGGTCAGGAGAAAGATAAAATGTGGAGTCCAAGACAAGATCTCCAATCCAATTCCTATCCATCTGAAAACTTAATCTCCAAGGATTTTGACACCTCTTGCTTCTGGTAACTGAATCTCCAAGGCTTCTCCTATAACATTGACACCTCTAGCTTCTTAGATAACTTAATCTTATCATTAGGATTTGGGTCTGATCTTCTAGTTTAGGTGGGGTGGTGCTTGTGAAGAGCATGAGAATGGGGGAGAATGGAGGAGGATGAGCATGGAGGAAGCAGAAGATGAATTGAGTCGAACAGACTCCTTTGTGTTGAACGGCATCCTATTGAGCTGATATAATGGTCTTGGGCTTTTCCTTTTGGTTTGGATTTACAAATACAAACCAATTAATCGGCTAAAAGGGCTTTAAGGTTATCAATAAAAGGGCTGGTCCTTAGATATAGAAATATTCTGTGAACACCAAAATATTTTGATATTTATAGGTATTTATGCAAAAGATAGAAACCATACCAAATAAAAATAATTATATATAAATAGAAACAAAAATATAGGTCGTTACATCCTCCTCCCGAGGGGCGGAGCTAAGTTAGGACCAAAGGGTGCCATGTCACCCTTGACTCTTTGGTTGATAAGTGATTACTAATTAGGAAACAATTGATTTAAGAAAAATTTATAGTTGATTGATTGAAAGAAGTTTTTTTTTCTCAACCCTAGAGCTTCGCATGCCTCTGAAGCAAAAGGTGAGATCTACCTCCTTGTTCGGCGGCGAGCTCTTTCGCCGTCGTCGGACAGGCCTGGTCGCCTCCTTGTGAGGCTGGGTTGGCGTTCTTTTCCTTGATCGATCTTCTTGATTGGGGATTGTGGCGTCGGGTTGTGAGGTGAGGAGCGGGAGAGATCGCAGCGGCTATCAAGCGTGGCGGCGTTGCCATTTTGGCGTGGAGGACGGTGGATCGGTGGTCGGGCATTCTCCGATCTGGAGGCTTTCAAATGTAGTGCGATGGTACTCGTGGATCCGAGCGGTGTCGAGCTGCTCCGATACTGAGACGCTTCCAACTTGGATCTGGTTCTTTCTCGGTTGGTTAGGGCAAGGTTGTGGTGGTGCATTCCGGCACAAGCTTGCTGCTAGAGTGTTGGTGGCGGCGGTCTGGAGCTTTTGACGAGGCAGGGTAGTGGCGGTGATTTCTCCTCTCTGCTTGGTTTGGGCTCGGGTTTGGGGCCTTCTGTTGGGCTCGACCCGGGTTAAAGTTAGCCCTTTTAGGGAAATTATATTTTTATATTTATGTTATTTTCTTTTAGTAGATTTTCTGTTTTCAATAATTCCTAACCCAATAATGCCGGTTTGGAGGTGTGGGCTTTGTCCCGGTTTCCGTATCTTGCATACCATGTCTGTTCTAGGTGGGCGGCGAGTTCATTGCTTTGTCAAATTATCGCAACCTCCTAGTGGCAGGATGAGACTTAGTGTCACTGGTATTATGTTCTAATGGCAACATGCTCGGAAAGCTGTTAGATATAATAACTTATGGCTCTACATGAGCATTGTCTTTCCGGTATATTGCTGAAATTGTAAAACAAATGGAGTAGCCAATGATGCACTCCTTGCTAAATGGTGCTTGTTAGAATGCATAGGATTGTTATTTCCTGATATTATTTCGGGATGTTTATGCAATATGGGGTTTAGGCTTTTATGCCCCCCCTCTCCCATTGTATTCTGTGGTTTTGTTAATGGTTAAGGCATGAGGGCGGCCGTTTAGCCCCTATTACAAAAATATATATATATATATATATATATATAGTTAATTATGGTTGATGGCACCCCTCAAACAAATATGGAAACTACTCATGCAAGGAACACAAATGGAACGTGCAAACTTTGCACTCAATTCTTGGCTTCTTACTTTCTTAAATGAATAAAATACATGAATTAATTTCAATCTGTAATCTATTTCTAATTTCATAACTAAAAAAAACTAAACTTCAAGTTGTAAAAGTTTAATGTATATTTATTCAAAAAAACAAAACTTTAATATATTTGTTTATCAGTTTGTGCAAATAAAATGCAATGACATAGATTGATAAAAAATAAAATGTAAGAACAATTTGGCCCGAAAAATTAAAAGACCAATAAAGCTTCATTTTGATACATGATTCTATTTAATTACTCAATCTTTCTTTTAAATAAACATAATAACCAAGTAACATGATCACTAGTAGGATGGCAGACTTAAGAGACGAAACCATTTCATAGCATCAAAGACCTTATTCGTCGCATAGGTACCTATGCTACCAAAAGTCGGTCGCATAAGAGTCGTCGCATAAGTGGTGTTGCATAAGAATCTATGCGACGAAGACAACATATTCGTCGTTAAAATCGACATGATGCGACGAATAAACCTTTTTCGCACATAAATTAAGCGACGAAACTGATGCCACTTATACGACGAATATCGTCGCATATGTGTTGCAACGAAACTTTTTTGGTCGTCAGTAATTCTGTACCGACGAAAAATGGTGCAATTGCTAACGAAAGGTTGATTCCCTTATGCAACGAATAAACCATTTTGGTCGCATAGATGTTTCGACGAACAATATTTCGTCATCAGTGAATCTGTAGCGACGAAAAGTGAGGGCAATTGTCGACGAAAGCTTTCTTTACTTATGCGACGAAAAGTATATTTTCGTTGCATAATGCTTTTCACTGAGGCTAGTTTTATTTGCTTTTACCTTATCTTACCTATTTCACTATCATCATCATCATCATGATCATACAAAAACTATAAAATTGGAAATTTAGCAAACAATAAATTTTTATATATGCATAATTTGTTCATACAAAGTCTTTACTCTTTAGTAACACCTTGAATTGCAACTAAACAAAACTATTCATTCATCCTAGCTTAGCTAGCCTATCCTTCTCCAACTGAACAAAACCAACGGCACAAACTTTAAAGGCTTCTCCATCTAGCTAGCCTATCCTTCTCCAACTAAACAAAACCAACTACACAACAACATAACCAAAGGCTTCTCCATCTATACAAAACCAAAATAGTGAAGCATGCAATGATGTACCTAGCTAGTTCCTCTCAGCTTCCATGTTGTTCTCTGCATCAACATTTTGTTGTAGAGGTTGTTGGGAAGGGACTGGTGGAGGACACTCAGTCTGCTGCGCCATAAAAGACACAACTGCTGCTAGTTGCTGCTTCACCAATATCATCTCTTCACTAACTTTTTGCGCAACCGCCTCAGCTTTTTTGGCCCTCTCCTCAGCAATATGTAATCTGTCCTCCACCTCATGAACTCGAGAACGTGGAGTGGAAGATGATGACTGTAGGACACCTGCTCTTCCAAGACCACGGATCTCTTTCCCGGCTCTTCTGCCGACTCCTGCTTCAAGCTGATAAGACGTATTTGCACACGCATCAATTAACCCTGTCAACAAATCAGTCGTAGTATAAAGCAAGCAGGGATCGTTCTAAACCGGGGATCCAACTACAGGGTAGATCCATCTAATCTAATGTAAATATCGAAATAAGCATATAGGTTTAAAGGTTTTGATGATTTTGGAATAAACATTGATAATAAATCCTAAATTACTTCTATACATATTTACATGTGATCAACCAACAATCATGCAAACACAACCAAACAACCATGCAAGAACAAAGAAGACAATCTCTAATCTCATTTAAGTCTATACCGTGAGCAAATATACAACCTAAATTTGATATGCACATAAGTTCCTACGTGGTTCCTATGACATAGACCAACTTAGAATTAGACTACGGGTTTCATTCAACATCGCGACACAAACAAGCTCGGCTACGTGCTCTACTTATAGGTCACACACATAAACTAATCATGCAATTACGTATCACATAAA
>NC_020496.1:11154824-11156811 GCF_000184155.1 Fragaria vesca subsp. vesca
GATTCGATATCTGTCGTTTGATGCTCTGTGGCACTACACTTTTCTGAAGTCTGTATGAAGAACTGAGTTAATTTATGACGTTTGTTGTAGATCAAGATGACATATTTATGAATATCGTTTGATTGCTTGTGTCGTCTGATTTGGCTACAATGCTGTTCATATGGTCATATTTATAGAAAATCAAATAGGTAGCTAGCTAGTCAAGTTGTAGCCATTTCTAAGTACAACATACACTGCCTTAAACAAAACATAGAAATGTAGCTATCTAGCTAACTTGTAGCCATCTCCAAGTACAACACACTGCCCTTAAAGAAAAGAAAACTATGTTGACATCAATAGAGTTGTTCAACATGACCAAATACAACCTTCATACATAAACAGAGAAAAAATACAATCTAAAACCTCTAGAAATACTGACTCCCAGCTGATCCAACAGGAACGTGGACATAGAAAGAAGCAGGTAATGAAATCACAGAGAATGCTTTCCAATTTCTGCTAACTGATTAGCTCAATTACTCAATAGCCTAATTGATCTTGCCAATTTTTATTAATACTGCAAGCTCACTAGCTATGATAATATATAAATTTTCACACAGGGTATGCCTGTACATAGCAACCTAGCTATAGCTAGTTGGCATCAGACCAACAGAAAAGGATTGAGCACTTAAGTGTTTAACACCATCCAAAATACAGAATATCAGTTCCTAAATTTAGGCAAACCTATCACAGTCTGATATCAGTTATCCGGAAACTGCAGCACATACTTAGCCCATTCTCCTCGTACCTCATCAAGTTGTTGGGTAGTGTAAGTCAGACCAGCTCTGGTTCCCCACTGCAACAAGAAAACAATGCAGCATATTGAGTTTTCCAGTGTATCATCAGAAAATACAATTATCAATCCATCCATTCTATTGCAATAAAAAATACAAGAATAAGAATTAGTGTCGGCACTATAGAAAGTGTAACTATTCAGTGATATATCCATCTATCATATGGAATGAGAAGAGACCAGTAAATACAAGGTTTTAGGTTCATAATCTCATCATGCAATTTTTTACATAAAGATGTTGATCCCAATAGCTAGTTCATTAAACTTGAAACACCGATGTCAAAACAACATTAATAAGCAAGTAGGTATATAACTTTGAAATTGCGGTACCTTTTTATCAAGGTCAAGGTCGTTGTCCTCCAAAATTTCTTTCATGTAGCGCATAACATAATAACCACAACTCACGCCATCATTTTGTATTGGAGCGCCCTGAAAATATATAACCAAGGATTATCAAACGTGACATACATGATTAGGGAGAAATTTTGAATAATGACCTATTTAAGGATCTTAAATTGATTTTTAACCAAGTTTTCTGAAATCTTTGATAAATGACCACTGGTTTGTGGCCAAAAGTCTTAATTTAGAAATACACAATTTAGGAACGTAAAACTATAATGTACACAATTTAGAAGTACTTACAAGAAGAGGCTTCCAAGGAGATGATTTCTTCTTTCCAGTGGTTTTCTTCAGGCCCTTGTACATTTTCAGGGAGCTTGCAGCAGTAAAAGAA
This sequence comes from Fragaria vesca subsp. vesca, assembly GCF_000184155.1. Taxonomy (NCBI): domain Eukaryota; kingdom Viridiplantae; phylum Streptophyta; class Magnoliopsida; order Rosales; family Rosaceae; genus Fragaria; species Fragaria vesca. Next base: position 11,156,387 of record NC_020496.1, read on the forward strand.
AAAACCAGAGTTATTAACTGATCAATAAGCAATATTAAAACCAAACACATATACAATACAATAGCACACACTTACCTAGTGACAATAGAAGGCCATTCACTACCATCCAAACGCCTTTTCAGTGGATCCATATAACGTGCGGTTTCCATTGTTGGGTTCACAATCGTCAAAGTCCAGTGATTACTATGCAAAATAAAATACAATGTAATTTGTTATTTTGCAATAAGCACTTAAAACATTTGCAAACCACATGCTCTACTTAAAACATTTACATACCCAGTGTTATATGGAATCAAAAAGATCTGCCCAGGCTTGCCCTTGCTGTAAATAACAGAGAGATCGTGAGACCTCGCTGTGGGAATTCCACTCCCAATTGCACTGATAAGATCACAGTCGACAAACTGAAACATATCCTCCATCTTATT
>NC_020496.1:11156831-11158203 GCF_000184155.1 Fragaria vesca subsp. vesca
AGCTATGCACCCCTCAGGAAAATGTCAATTTTTCACATACCCTTTGAACACTTTCATGTACCTCTCAAATGGGTACATCCATCGGAAAAACACTGGACCACACCATTCAACTTCTCTAACAAGATGGAGTGTTAGATGAATCATTACGTCGAAAAATGAAGGTGGGAAGAACTTTTCCAATAAACAAACCGTATCAACCAGATCTACTTGCATTTGCTTAAGTCTAGAAACATCTATGACTTTGCTACAAATTGCCTTAAAGAAAAGGCAAAACCGAATAATGGCATACCTAACAGGCTTCTCTAAAACTGATCTCAATGCAACCGGGAGAAGGTACTGCATCACTGTGTGGCAGTCATGTGACTTAAGACCAGCCAATTTTAAATCTGCCATCGAGACTAGGTTCCTAATATTAGAGGAAAAGCCTGTAGGAACTAACATGCCAAAAAAGGACCCGCACACTATTTTCTTCTCCTTATGCAGCAAGTTCCAACTACCCAAAGGTAATTTGGTCTTTTTCTCACCAACTACCACTTTTACATCAGTTTTGATGCCCATATCGACCATGTCCAAACGGGCATTCACTCCATCCTTGGTCTTCCCAGGAATATTCAAGAGGGTACCAATTATGGCATCGCAACAATTCTTCTCAATGTGCATGACATCAAGAATACGGCGTACTGGAATATATTTCCAATAATCAAGTTCAAAGAAGACACTCTTTTTTTTCCAGCAAGGTCTTGGTTGGTCAGGTGATCGCTTGGCAGGCTTTTTAGCTTTACCAAACTCACGAGGCAAACCTTCAACCCTTGCCAACACCTCTTCTCCAGTTAATGGTTCAGGGGTGACATCCTTCTCAATAGTGTTGTCGAATGCAGCAGCATGCCTTCTATATGGATGATGTCTTTCTGTCCATCGGCGACTCCTCAAAAACACCATTTTCTTGCTACGTTTCAGCCTGTCGGGTTTGGTTTTATCAACACAAACAGGACAAGCATTATATCCTTTGGTGACACTACCCGAGAGGTTCCCATACGCAGGCAAGTCATTTATGGTCCAAAATAGGACACCCCTCAGTGTAAAATATTCTCCTCTTATAGCATCATACACACCGAAAATGCCCAGCCACATTAACTTCAGATCATCTATTAACGGTTGTAGATAGACATCGATATCTTTCCCGGGCTGTTTCGGTCCTGATATTAACAAAGACAGCATCAGGAACTTCCTCTTCATGCATAACCAAGGAGGAAGATTATAAATGACCAGAATAACCGGCCAACAAGAGTATTTGCTGCTTAAAGCAACGTGAGGATTGAATCCATCGGAAGAAAGGGCTAAGCGAAGGTTCCTATTTTCTTTCCCAAATTCT
>NC_020496.1:11158223-11169439 GCF_000184155.1 Fragaria vesca subsp. vesca
AAACAGTGGCTCATAAATAAATGAAACTATATGAGATCAGAGTCAGTAACAATCAATCGAAGACAAACAATTATAATAACACGGTAGTATTATTATAAGAGAAATTTTATTCACACATCTCAAAATACTAGATACACATCTTCTATTTAATACACCATTTATTAACCTTTTAATTTTAACATTTTACTAGATACATAATCCTAAACTTCCAAAACTATCCTCATACACAATATACCATACATATTTACTACATACACATCCTATTATTTGGATACCATTCTAACTTGACAAAAAAGAAACTAAAAAGAATAAATGGATTATCCGTTTGGAATTTTGGATTTCTTCTACAAAAACTCAAAGCAATGTCACTCATTCCCACATGCAACTTTCTAATTGTAATCCATTGGAGGACCACAATATTATCCTAGCTAGATGAAGATTATTACTTGAGGTTACCAATTTCCCAGAAAAGAAAAAGATATCATCAATCTCTAAATAAGTCATTCTAAATGTATAAGCCATTTTGTAGTTTCATGATTAAAGGGAAGTCATCAAACAAGTCTGGGACACTGGAAATTATTGTGGTTGTCCTGCAGATCGAGCCACTATGGAAGCTGATCATCTTTTTTCCTATTCAATCCAAGTACAAGTTCTTCATTCTTCTATTTTTAAAGAATAAAAATGCTTTCAGATTCCCAGTAGTTATATTGCCAGGGCTATAATATCAATTAAACCATAAACTTCTATCTCTCCTTGCTCCATAGAACATAAACGCACTTGTCTAGAAAACTGAAATTAGGAAAATAGCTAGCATTTCAGCCATGTTAATTATAATCTATAGCATTCTTCAGCCATCTCTTAATTCAGTAAATGAAAAGAAAACTAGTTTATCTAAAATTATGTCTGTTTTGGTAATTTAAAATACCCATAAGATGTGATTAATTATAAGTGTATGAAAAAAAGGATGTGTATTTAGTATTTAGGAGCGTGTGAATAAAATTTCTCTTATTATAAATACACACATTCATAAAAACAAGCATCAACTTCAACCCTCTGCAAAATTGCAATTCACTCAACTCACTCTATGCATCAATGCAGGGGATGAAAAAACAGCTAATCTCTAGATTCCAATTACTTGATTCATAAAATTCATCACACAAGAAAAGGCTATCAAACTTTAAACACAAACAACTAAATATTTACCACACTCATAAACAAAATCAAAGTCAAAACTGAGGTAGGAGATCTACCGAATGTGTTGCTGACGCGGATGCCAAACCTTGAACATATATGAACCGATCACCAACCGATCTCCAGATCCTCTTCCTCCTCCTTGAGCATATATGAAGCAAGTCAGCAAATAACCACTTTTAAATAACCAGAACGAACAAGCCAATAGGTGAATCAAAACCCCTAAACTCACAATCGAACCCTTAATCTATAAAACCCAGTGAATCAAAACAAATAACGAAATCTATAAAAGCCTAAAAAGCAAAACGATTCGAAGTATGAGAGAGAGAGAGGGGGTTACCTAATCGAGAGAGGTAGCAAGTCCAAACGGCTGGGTAGAGCAGAGGGAGATAGAGAGTGTGTTTGTGTGTGTGATGAAAAGAAAGGGCTGGGTAGTAGAGCTCGAGGTCGAGAGTGTGTTTCGAGACTTAGCGTGTTTTGAGAGAGTGATGAAAAGAGAGCACTGCCTTTAGACTTAGTGATACAGCGCGCGCAAGACCTTTCTAACCTCAATGCTTTGTAATCTTGATCACACGACATAAAAATGATATATGACTTCACAAACTATTTAGTCACTACTAGCCTAGCCCGACTCCCAACGAAACCTCTAAACCCTCTTTTACGTCAATTGTTTTTGACTTATTTATGTATTCATCAAACGACATATATATGTAGTCTGTATTGAATAAAGAAAGATCGATACATGTTGGCCGCATCGACCGAGACTTGAACATCTTCAAAAAGCGCTGAATTTTGTACCATAACCATTTTTCACTATAATGATAAGATCTAACACTCAAACTTCCATTTTGTTTATTTTTGTCATTTGAATCACAATATTCTGCTAATCTATTATAAGATGTTTATCAAAGATATATCGAAACATATATCTTTCTAAACTAACTATATATATGAAATAAAATTTACCAAATCTGATCGTACGATATATTCGATGTAGTTAAATATGAATGTGGTAAAAAACTTATCCAATTTCAAAAAAGTTCAAGTCTCGATCACACGGGTCAACTATGCACTTACACTAAACTTCCTTGTACGCTTCTATGGGAAGCAATATCATCGTTTGATAAACATGTCCAAATTTTCACATAAATTAGTTTTTCAATACGAAATGAGAGTTTTGATACTGAAGAATTCAAAATATAAGTAGCGGCTGGAGTAAATCAGAGCGTTTCAATTTTGGTAAATGAGTTGACTTTTTAAAATATTTCTTAGACGACACATATTTGTAGTCTGAATATGTGAAACGAACCATTTAAAATATTTTTCAGACGACACATATATGTATTCTGAAGTTACTAACTCTATACTAATCCAAACAACAAATTAATGTCGTGTGAGCTAGACAAATGGATAATTCAATATTTCACTTAGCGAGGGAAAACTCCCGCACCTAAATTTTGTGCCACTTGATAAGCACGGCAAAACGCTCACCAAATTTGGTTACTTATGCTTCATTCAGACGACAGAAAATATGTCGTCTGAATAAATACAATAATTGCAATTTATGGTTCTCTCAGAGACTACATAAGTTTGTCGTCTGACCTTGTGAATTTAAAGGTTGAAACTTCTGCCTCCACCTCGAAAAATTAAGGTCATATTAAACGACATATATTTGTCATCAAATTAAGTTCATTAAATGTGCTATTTTCACAGTTTTATTAGACAACATATATATGTCGTGTTAATTTTTAGCTGAAAATGGCTATTTATGTGTCTGGTCACACCACACTTATATGTCGTATGACATTTTCAAACCAAGGAAAAATTGAGGCTAATCCAAGAGTATGTAAGCACCAGCTCATTGAGACGACTTTTATTGATTATATGTCGTCCAAAGAACCCTAAAAATTATCAGACGACACTCTTTCAAAATGATGCTTTATATGTCGTCTGAAAAGTGTCGTCTGATGATGTATATGGCCTAGTGAAGGCTCCAAGAGGTGCTGACGGCGTCGGCGACCTTGACGTCGCTGAAGCAGGCCTCCATCATGTCCTTCTCCTTACCGGTGGACTCTCTGACAACGAGTTCGAAGTCAAGAATGTGGTGCTTGAAGTTTCTAGTAAAGTTCCCGGCCGGACCATCGATCTAGCTCACCTCAGCTTTCACCTTGATGATGACAACGTTTGGGATGTCTGATGTCTTTAAGGACAGAAGCAGAGCGGCCATTGATGCCGCCTGGAGCCGACGTTCGCGTTTTTCTTCGGTGCGGACGTCCACTTTTGATCGGGCCTCAGAAGACCACATACAAGAAGGCAACGCGAAATGTTTTTAGCAACATCCACGCATGCACCTTAAGGGCAGGGGCGGATCCTGTAATACCCTGTAAATTTAAAAGTTATTATATATTCAAATAATTAGTGTGGGTCTTGAAAGTTTTATTGAGCTAACTGTAACTATTTTGATAAAATTTTATCGGTCGACATCATTAATTGTTTATTTATACAGTATAATAACTCGTGGGACTCCAAAATTATCTGATAAGTTAATGTAGTATATTTGTCGAAATATATTTGAAACTTGGTGGGTAATAGGATGCTCAAGAATGATCCATGGAGAATTTATCAAGTTAACCATGACGAGGTTGTTTGTGAATTATTTCATGACTTCGGATTTTAAGTAAATTCTCAGGATATTACAACTTTTGTAAGGTCAATACCTCAATATAAGAGTTTGATATTAATGTATACGTCAAGACGAGTTTGTGAGAATTTTTGGAGACTTGAGCTATATTATATGAATTTGAAAAGAATAAAAAAAAAATGATATGTGGAATCAAAGTCGTTCATTTTGTTTAAGATTGATCTTGGTCATTTGTATTAAGTATATCTTGGCCACGTACTCTTCTTTTTTCCCGAGGACACCGACCTACCCGATATCTCTGGAGTTTTCTAGAGAGCAAGGGAAGAGTTTGGGAACACCCGATTCTCTGCTCGCTGACCCCAAATTAAGACTCAACTTGTGATTTCTTCGTGGGGGACACATCAGTCTCTTTCACCTCGTCTCGATGTCGCGGGATTTCTGGTGGTACGGTTCGATTTACGGTAGAGCATGGAGAAGAGAGAGGACATGAAGCCATAGACTAGAGGACTTTCCTCTTAATCCGACCACAGAATATGACAGACCATCGACATTCGAACCTTTCTCCTTGTCGTAACACGTATATAGAGATGGTTTGGTTTATTTGGGTTGAATTACTGTTGAGTTTTTGGGTGACGTCAATCGGTTTCTAGAGATGATGAGTACAACAGTAACTTGTCAATTTACATAAATATAATTCCTGAAGGTAAGTTCTGAAATTTAAATTGAAGTTCTTTGCTATGACAATTGATGAAATTGGTTGTATTCTTTAAATTAAATCTGGGTCAGGTGTTAAACGGTAAGCTATATGAAATCTTGGGATTAGTAATTGAGTTACAAGTTTCAGTCCGGTTCAAAACTCGAATTTCTTTCATAAATTCTTGGTCAGGGTGTTACAGATCCAGCCCAATGCTTGATTGGGCTAGAGCCCAGGTTAGATTTTGACATATAAATTCCATAGTATATGTTCACCTAGCATAAAAGTTGACATAGCAGGTTTGGTTAAGAATATTATTTCATTTATTTGTAGGTTCCCAACCCACCAACGTAGGTCTCGAATCACAACAACATAGGTCTCGGTTTTTTTAGTTTGCTATCTTATTTTTCTTCTTTTTTAAAATTCTCTTTTCCCTTAATTCTCCCATTGTATTAATTTCTCATTTTCCTTACAATTTTGCATCCCATTCCTCTTATTTCTTTAAATTTTTCCTTAATTTTCCCAATGCATAAATAATCATCTCTCCTTTTTCTTTTAGTTCTCCCATTGCATTTCTCATTTTCTTTACAATTTTGCATCCATTCCTCTTATTTCTTTAAATTGTTTTTTCTTCCCTTAATTTTCCCAAAGCATAATCATCTCAAATTGGACAATGGGTCTTACTTCTATTGAGTCTGTTACTTCTATTGAGTCTGTAGGGTCTAATGTTTTTTTTTTTTCTAGTAATTAATTAGATAGTAGTTTTAGATATCTAATGTTCTTTTGTTAATTTACAGTGGATTTTCATATCACTTCAGTCAATAAGGACAGAAAAAAATTCAAGCTCTACCTAGTTCTCAATCCTGGATCCTCCACTGCTTAAGGGGATCGGAGGATCGGAAAATTAATGAACTTTGAGTTTAGGACGAAGCAGTGGCGAATCCAGTATTTAAAAATGGGGTGGGCTTCAACTTTGGCGGAAGACCAAATTTTTTTTTTTCCAGTACAACCATGCATGCAAAATGTAGGAGCTCAACCAAACCTTACAATTTCAGATTCTATATAAGAAGAAGAAGATTAGAAGGTTATACTTGAGGATTTTCATAGATTTAAGAAGAGTAAATAACCCAACAACCCCAACAAATTGAACCAATGAAATTCAATTATCATACTTACAATCATATATTAAATAGAGGAAGAAGAGGACTACAAGAGTTGGTAACTGAGATTAAAGAGTAGAGCAGCTGAGAAATTGAGGAAGTGAGGGACTGCGAAATTGAAGATTGGAGGCAAATTGTTGAGAGGAGGAGAGATGTGCGACCAAAGCTGGGTGCAGAAATTTAGAAATTTAAGGTAGAGAAGATTAGGGTGGAAATTGGGTGGGATGGGTGCATATATCACAAAAATAAAATATATATATATACATTGTTTGTTTTCCAAAGTCCAAAATCCTTAGTTGAGCTCAAGCCCTACTGAATCCTTGCTAGCTCCGCGCCTGGGACGGAGTATATATATATCAGACTGATGATGCCCGGCCCTTTTAGAATATCAATGAAGCCTGGCCTTCCCAAAACATAAGAATGCAGGCTTTTGGATTGTCCTGGTTCGATTTTTCAAACTTGAGAACTAAACTATTTCGACCGGTCGGCCGCCCAAAGACAAAGGTGATCGGTTTCTTCACCACAAATAGCTAGCCTCAATCCTCCTATCATTTGCATGATTAAATTACACAGCACACAAAATTTAACAGGACTCAACAATATTATTTTAAGAACTAAAACGAAGTTGGTGGACTGGGTGCAATGCAAGGGTCCCTCTACACGGCGTCAAGCTCAGTGATGGAGGAGAAACGCCTTTGCCTCCGTTGTGAGGATAGAGGACAGTGATTCCTTACTTTGGAAGAACAGATATATCCCTACACAACATTGATGAGGGCATTATTCTTCTTTTCGACGGAAGTGTACGTGTATCATTAGGTCTATAGGCCTCAAATTGAATTGTTTGAATATAGGCCTCGTTTGGTTGATGGAAAGGAAATTAGTTCTTTGGTCTTTCCTACTAGTTTCTCTATGAGATGTTTGAGAACGTCGAGAAAGTAACTAGGAAATCTATTTTACTTTCCTTTCTAATGTTTGGTTTATGCATGGATAGGAAAATAAGTAACATTAATTTACCAATTATATCCTTAGTATTAAAATATAAAATAGGGAAAATGCCCATTTAGTACTAATTTAAACCCCTCATTTCCCATTCCAATGACAATCTTTTTCATTAGCCCATTTCAATATAAGGTAACCTCTTTTATGCCAAAATGCACAAATCTTTATGCCAAAATGTACAAATCTTTACTAAAGTCTTAACAAACCATATTATTTAAGACTATTTTGCCCTCACCCCTTAAACATGCATAGAGAGAGAGAAAAAAAATAAAAGAGAGAATCCTTGGCCGGAATCTCACCGGACTCCGATCACCGACCGTCGGACTTCGGTCACCGGCCGTCGGATTCCGACCACCGGTGGCTTGGTTACTGAGCCCCAATAACTTAGTTACTGACCCCCAATAATCAGTTAGTGACCCCCAATAATCAGTTAGTGACCCTCAATAATCGGGTTACTGGCCCTAATAACTTGGTTACTGACCCCAATAACTTGGTTAGTGACCCCCAATAATCGGGTTACTGACCCTAACAACTTAGTTACTGACCCCCAATAATCAGTTACTGACCCCCAATAATCGGGTTACTGACCCTAATAACTTGGTTACTGACCTCCAGTAATTTTTTATTTACCCTTACATAATATCACACTTTTCTCATTTTCCACTTCACTCCCACACAATGGTCGACGTAGATAGGAGAATGACCGGTCTCAACCAGGCCCACGTCACCGGCCTTCGCCGCCGCACCATCTACCGCCTCCACCACCAAACCTTCCTTCCCCGTACGCAACGGCCTCCTCTCATATCCAAGTCCATCTGGGTCTATCTGAACCCTAATTCGCCCACGTTGAGACCGAGTTCGGCTTCGCATTCCCTCCCGACCTCAAAGCCGTCCTCTCCGCCGGCCTCCCCATCGGCCCCGGCTTCCTCGATTGGCGCGCATCCAGCGGTCGCCTCCGCCTCAAGGCCTCCCTCGACCTCTAGATCGCCGCGTCTAGACCGAGTTCGTCGCTATTCCCTCTCGACCTTAAAGTCGTCATCTCCACCGGCCTCCCCGTCGGCCCCGGCTTCCTCGGCTGGCGCACATCCGGAGCTCGCCTCCACCTCAAGGCCTCCCTCGACCTCTAGATCGTCGTTGTTTCGTTCCAAATTGCAGTAATTTTTACGTTGATGAGTTCTGAGGAGCGGCAAAGTAGGAAACCGAGGAGGGAGACGACAATGGAGGAGGAGAGGAGAATGGATGAGCCAGTAGGCTCTCGCTGCGAGTGAGCAACTGAGACGAGGCCGGAGAAGCTTTGAGAAGCATGGTGGTGAATTCTCAGGAGAGAGAGAGAGAGAGAGAGAGAGAGAGAGAGAGAGAGAGAGAGAGAGAGAGAGAGAGAGAGAGAGAGAGAGAGAGAGAGAGAGAGAGAGAGAGAGGAGTAGCAGATCGGGAATAAGAGGAGGAGAAAGAGATAAGATTTGTGTAGTTTAGTTACACAGGGTAATAACGTTTTTTTCTTAAAAATCATTGGAATGGGCACAAAGATAAGATTTTAATTGGAATGGGCTTTAGTTTTCAAATATTTGGGCATCAGAGTATTTTCCCTATAAAATATCCAAGATTCAAAAAATTTAGAGATAATTTGATAATAACATGTATTAAAATAATATTTGAAAGATACAATTAATGTTAGGAAAGTATGAGGGAGATTGAATCTCATAGTATGTGAGAGGATCTAATTTCCCATTGATTTTCTCACATTACAGTAAAGTCTTTCATTTCCTTAGGTGTACCAAACAAAAGAAAAGAACAATTTTCTCTTCCCAACCTCTACAATCCGTGAACCAAACGAGGCCATATAATTTCGGTTGTGTATGTTATTTGCTTTCTAGGTCAAATAAGTCTTCTTAATATGTAGTTTTCTTTTGGAGAAATTACTGGTCACTCCATTAACTTTCATGCGCTCGACAGTTTACTCCATTAACTTTTAATTTCAATCGATTACTTCATTAACTATCCAATGTCACACAATTAGATCCATCCGTTGAGTGACCGTCCAAATCAGTGGTTAAGTTGCTGACTGGACATATTTTTCAACTGGAAATTCCATTTAACACCCTAAACTAACTCTCTCTCTCTCTCTCTCTCTCTCTCTCTCTCCACTCTCCTGTGTCCTCAATCTCTTCTCTCTCCTCCTCCACCTCCTCCGCAACCACAACGCCACCACATCACCAGTTGGACCTTCAACAACACTGCCACAACAACACTAGCAACCAACCAACCACACCACCAGCAACCAACCACATCAACACTGTAATCAAACACACCCCGCAGCTCCTCGACATCTCTCTCCCGACAGCAGGCAAAAACTCAAACCCACCTACCCAGCATCTCTCTCCCGAAGCCCAAAACTCAAACCCTCACAATAATTGATCTTCTCCTTTCGCTACCAACCAAACCCTAAACAACACCATGCACGAACCCTAAATCCTCTGTATCGATGGCCTGACAAGGTGGTGGACCGGAGCCTCCTGAACAATTGTCAACTGACGACGGACCAGACCTCGCCGGCCGGCCGCCGCGCAATACCTCGCCTAGATCGATCCGAGTGGAATCAAGGTCCACTAATTCGGGCTTCTCCAATTTGAGCGGCCGGGTTCGACTACCACTTGCAAGCCCAGTTTTTTTCCCTTTTTGACAACCGCCGATGACGTCCAGACCAGAGTCCAAGTCAACCGACGGACCAGTCGCTGGGTCTCTGCGTCACTCGCTAAGATCGGATCGGATGACCGGTCACTGGTTGGTGGACGACGAACAGCTTCAACCGATGGTTTCTAAGTTGTGGACGACCAGTCCTCCAAAGCAGGTCCACCTATTTGTTTATCTGTTGCCAAAGAACCTTGGCGAGGAAGAGGAGGGTGATGAGAGAAACGGCGGAGAGAGAAAAATGGGAAGCCATGGCTAGCTGTTGATGGGTTTTAAAAATGAGAGAGAGAGAGAGAGAGAGAGTTAGTTTAGGGTGTTAAATGGAATTTTCAGTTGAAAAATATGTCCAGTCAGCAACTTAACCACTGATTTGGACGGCCACTTAACGGATGGACCTAATTGTGTGACATTGGATAGTTAATGGAGTAATCGATTGAAATTGAAAGTTAATGGAGTAAACTGTCGAGCGCATGAAAGTTAATGGAGTGACCAGTAATTTCTCCTTTTCATTACTCCTTTTCTTTTTCCAGACATGAGAATGGGAATGGGCAGTGATCGATCACTTTTCGATCATATATATCAATTAAGTTATGCCATATCCATGCATACAATACACATATATGACTAGCTACATCCATATCATTGTCACCCGCTATGATTAATATTATGTAGTGTGTAGGTCATTAGCTTAAGCCAGTTGAAGTTATAAGACTACGTGCTGAGTACTACAAGTTGGAAAATTATACCTGTAAACATCAAAACAAAGTCCGCCGACTAGCTTATTTGTCAAGCTACTTTCAAAGTCTTTGTCTCTGCCAACAGAGAAAACCCTAAACCCAACTCATTTACTCTTATCTTTTTTTTTTTCCAGCTGCCCAATTCTTAGATCGAATAATCATTGTTTTCGTTTCTTGTGTCACAAGCATCACAAACCCAGCTCACTGCCAGCTGCTCTTGATTTCGCTTAATCACTAAAGAGAAGCTACTTTCCAGGCAGAAAATATGCTTTGATTTATTTCATTAGTTTGGTCGTGTTTACTGATGATATATTCCAAAAAGATGTTGACAATTTTTACACATATTCGATTCCTGATGATCTTGATTTCCTTCCTATCTAAGTATCGAAACTCAAATACCTTTCAACCATTGATCTTGGGCACGTAATATTCTTAGAGCATGTCCAACATCTTTCATATTTTCTTGATTTTCTGGCCGTTTAGTGGTCTAACAGTTTCTTCATCTCATTCCCCAAAATAAGGCTGGAGAAAAAAGAGAAACACTCATTCCCCAAATTAAGGATAGAGAAGAAAGAGAAACATTTATTCCCCAAATTTGCAACAAAGTCTTTCTTTTCCAAAATTAAATTTTCACGTGTTTTAACGAGAAATTTACAAATATTAAATATTTTATTTAGTATTTTATTGTTACAATAAAATATTTTTTTTGTTATAATCAATAATGATGTAGCATATTTTATTGTTGTAATAAATGTTGAAATCTCCAAATTGAGAAACTGTTGAAGTTCGAGAATAATTTTTTTGGAGATTTTGGTTTTCACTTTCCCATTTTAGAGAAATTTTAAGGAAGTCGTTGAAGATGCTCTTAGCTAGCCAATGAACATTATTAGCTAGGCTGGGCACATAAATTCTAGTACGTAGCTAGGTAAACACATGTGCGCGCCATCTTATATTTGGTTCAAGATATTCCCCATATACGATTTGACAATTTCCTTTTTTTGTTTTTTCTTAAATAATTGATCATTTATAGAACGAATGAAAAACAGATTTCGATCAATTTTCAAATTAATTACAAATAATGATAGCAACTGCTTATATATATATAT
>NC_020496.1:11170568-11172108 GCF_000184155.1 Fragaria vesca subsp. vesca
AGAAGAAGGAAACGGACTTTTGCAATCAAGAACTACAAACAAATGACATACTAATTAATTTAAAAAATTGATTTGGAGTTTTTAAGCTCAACATGAATCACAGGTGATCGACTCAGAGACAAGTAGAGAGACTAAGGAACAAGAGAATATTATAGTAACTAACATCTCATCGGGGCGTTGGAGGCCAATTGGCTCGAGTAGTGTATACTAAATTTGATAGGTTGCGCGTTCAAAACAGCTGGTGTGATTAAGAAAGCTTAATGAAAGAGGTCATAAACTAATTAAGGGAGCTAGAAGAGGCTGCTGCAGCTTCACTCGCTTGCTCTTGCATCACGCTACATGCCTCTGCTGACATGTGGATGCTTACCCCCGGCCGGCCTTCAGCTGGCTTCCAGCAATGGATCGATGCTGACTAGCTATGTCCAAATCAGAGCTTCTCTTTAGTTTTTTGTTTAGTTCCGGATTCTTATTTCCAAGCTAGTTACCGAAAATTCAGACCAAAAAAAGAAGCTAGTTACCGAAAATCATAACTGAGAAGACAAAAGAGTTCCTCGTCGTGAAAAATTAAGATAACTACACTGCTTGCTTTTCAATGAAGTGTTAGGGAGGTAATAATTAAGATCAAACCGAATGCCATATGCCATTAGTCTTATCATCGGCCTAAGTTTGAAGCATTAACTACGTACATTGCTTGTTTTGGCTCTTTGAGGAGGTTTCTTTATGCCATTGATACAAATATCTAAGAGCATTACTAAATCATATGTAATCGATCGTAACCATATATAATAGTGCCAAAGTGAAGCAAGCGGTATAGTTGCGAGAATATTTACTTCTTGGTAAGTAATTAAGTATTTGTTTTTCCATGCAGGCCCGTTAAGCTAGGGACAGAAGCCGATTTGTTTTATCTCATGAATTTTGGGGACATGTAATTTAGCCTATAAAACATATATAGTGTGAGGACAAAGATTACTTGCCTGATTTTTCCCTAAAATCCCCAACAGATCTGGTCTTTGCCATAAAAAATTGAAACAATCCGTAACAAGATCATGAGCTGCCGAATTATTTCCATAATTTCTACACTTTGACCCATTTTCTTATACATAATTTTTTCAGCAAAAGAAAACCAGAGGACTTTTATAGACTCAGAACCAACTGCTGATCCAACGAGTTAAATTTTAGCATCAGAGCATCTCCAGCAGCATTGATCAATTGAAAAAAATTAGAGATTTATCAATTTTTAAATGAATCTTTGCTCCAGCAGTATACTTAAGAAATTGATAAATTTAGAAATTGATAGAGAAAATTGATAAATTTATCAATCTTTGGGAGACAATTAACTAAAACTTAGCTAATGTATACAATTTAGCAATACTGCTGGAGCAAAAGTTCAAAAATTACTGTTGTAAATCTAAATATTGAAAAATTTAACAATAAATTTAACTGTACTGCTGGAGATGCTCTAATTAACGATACCTTAAGATGCATGTAAATATGATAACTTGTTAATTTACATGAGATTGTTTCTTTTTTTTTTTTNTTT
>NC_020496.1:11172128-11190196 GCF_000184155.1 Fragaria vesca subsp. vesca
CCGCTGTCTTTGTTCCTAAATATTCTCTCTGCCTGCCTCCTTCGAACCTTAACCGAGAAGTCCGCAGTCCCAGCACAGTTTCCTCTTCCCAAACTACCCTTCCCTTTTCGCCTTCCTTCATAATCCAAATCACGTAATATCTGCCCTAAAAGTGGGCACTTTGGCATTTACTTTTAGCGGGAGGCAGTGAGCAAAAGAGAAGAGGCGTACGTGGCAAAAGCCCACACAGAGCTGCCAATATATATAGCTTCTTCTTCTCCAACAAAACACCTCCATCTCTCCCTTTGATTGAGCTTTGATTCTTCTCCCTTATATACCCCTATTTAGAGAGGCCAGCCCCATTTTGCTAAACCTACCATTGTTTTGCTTCACAATCTCTCGTTTTGGCTTTCCCTCCCAAACACTCTCACCCATTTGTATTCTTTCTTTGTTTCTGGGTTTTTCTTGAATGCTGATTCTTGGCTTGACCCATTTTCCCAATTTCCCAAAATCTTGGTCATTCTTTACCTTTGCTGCATTCTTATAAAAAAATAAAAAACCCATTTTCTTGAACAAGCTCTGTTCTTTGTGTTGGTTTTTTTAACCTCCCCCAGTAGTTTTCATCTTTCCTAATTCACCAGCTTTTGTGAGTTTTTGTCCCAAATTCCCAGAGACGTCAAGATGTTTGGGTTCAGAAAGCACAAATTCACCACTAAATGGTAATTTGGCGCATACCCATTTTGTGTTTCTGTTCAAGTTTGTGAATTTGGGGTTCTGTTTCTTTGAAGTTTTGTTTTGTTTTTTTTTTGGGTTCTTATTTTGGGTCTTTTTGATGCAGCAAAACTGATATAAAGACCTTGAAGGTGAGGCTTGAGGCCATCAAGAAGAAAAGGAACTCTGTGCTCAAGTATTTGAAGAATGATGTTGCTGATCTTCTCAAGAATGGCCTCGACATTAATGCATATGGGAGGGTAAGTTTTATTGTTCATTAGCTTTTTTGCCCAAAAAAGATTTGATCTTTATCTTGTTTTTTGATTACTGCACATCCATGAATGTATTGCCTTTTGTTCATGGTTCTTTCTTCGGTGTATTTGTTTCTTAGTTGCTTTTTATGGTCATTCTATATTGGATGGTTTTGCCTTTATAGTCCTTTCTTTGGGTATGATGCAAATCTTGCCAGAAATATAGGCTTTCTTGGTGCCCTGCCTCTTGATTTCAAATGATTATCTGTTTGCTTGCTCTTTTGGCCAGAAAAATAGGCATGCTGGTGTTGCTTCCTCTCAGAAGCATCATATGTATACTTGCACATACATGCCCACATATGCACATGTTTGATGATGCATTACAGATTGGACTTGGTATAGACCTATTTTATGTTGCCACCATGGACTCACATGTTTCACCAAAAATGAATTTGAAAAAAAAGGATGGTTGTATCCATGGATTGCATGATGCTGATCATGCATTGAATGCCTTCTGTTTGCTCATGAGTCATTGATTCTGTATGAATTGGTAACAGATGTGTATTGGGCATGTTATCCAATTTGTGGCTTCATAAAAAAGGTTTGCTTTATCAGTAGATGATTCCAACTTGTTGTAGTGGTAAACGTAAGATAGATGGAGATGCCAGGTCATGAGTATTTGTGTTGGCATATAGATGGAATTATGTTCCTTGCTGTCTTTTGTACCTGTCTTTATCTTCATCTTGTTTCAAGGCTTTATTTGCATTGGCCTTGGTCAACTTGACTCTTTCACTTTGCTTCCAATTGGAGAACCATGAGTGCTCAACATGTTATGCTAGCAATTAATAGGTTAAACATGAAAAAAAATGGAACATAATCTGGAGTGTACTTAAATGGATCTTTAGTCCTGCATTGAAATAGATTTTACTAGTATTGTAATAGGAATCATTGGGGTTCAATCATTGTGTTTGCATATGATTTTACTAAACTCACAAAGCTTCCAAAACCATTTTACAATTTCCTATTCTCTTAACTCTTTATTAATCGGTGTAACAGGCTGAGGGAGTTCTTGTTGAGCACAATATGACTACCTGTTATCAACTAACGGAGAGCTTTCTCGACTGTATCTTAAGTAATCTTTCTCAAATGCAGAATCAGAGGTATGGGTGGCTTCCATGATAATGCTTTTTGCTTTTATTGGCAGAGTAAAGTAGGAAACTATGAATGGCATACATATCTATTGATGTATGCACATGTAACATGTTTGTTCAACTTTTAGTTTCTCCTATTCTTATTCGTTTATCTGGTTTATAGCGAATGTCCTGAGGAGTGCAAGGAGGCTGTTTCGTCTGTAATATATGCCACAGCAAGATTTTCTGATTTGCCAGAACTGCGTGACCTCAGAAACATTTTCATTGAAAAATATGGAGATTCCATACAAGCTTTTGTAAATAAAGAGGTAATAAGTCATAACTTGCTCTTTGAAGTTATAGTACGCTATAGGTTGTTTCTCGTTTGACTCAATTACCTGTTTACACATAGCTTGTGGACAAGTTCAAGTCAAATCCCCCTACAAAGGAGATGAAGGTACAATTAATGCATCACATAGCGAAAGAACACTCAATCGAATGGGGCTCCAAGGCTCTGGAACAAAAGCTGTTTACTCCACCTTCAACAAACAAGGTAAGCATCCATTTTGATAACCATCATAAAACGATATTGAAGAATGATCCTTTCTGAACCTGCAAATGTGCTTAGATGCCACCATTTCCCTTAGTATCCTGCAAAGTCCATGTTCTGAATATATATGAAATCTGTGCAGGTGCAGCCTCGGTATGGATCTCAATGTGATGGTGATGATGATATGTACAGATCACAGAAGAAGGATAATGCTATTCCGAAGAGAAAAAATAAGGCTGATGGAGACAGACGGAGCTATGTAACTGATGATGCAAGCAAGTATGCCTCTAATGATAAATACATGCTGCATAGCAGTAGTGATGATGAAGCAACAGATATCTCCCATGATGGACGAATGACTGCCTCAAGTTCAGTAGGAAGTAGATCCGAGGATGAAGCTGAAAATAAGGTGCCCTCTTCTTATAAATTCGCTCCGCCCCCTTACTACAAACCAAAGCCTCGAAAAAGAGAAAGTGGCTTTGAGGAACCCAGGAAGGTGAATGGTCATGTTGAAGACAATGCAAAACCAAGGTCAGTTAGGAAAACCTCGAAACCACAAGCAGGTTTTGACAATCATGGAAGTGATCCGAGGGATGAAAAAGAGAGAGTAATGGATGGGCTTTTGATGCGTTACAGTCAGAAACAGTCACCCTATGACTCAAGCAACATGAAGGGACATCTGAAACCTCGCAACAACCAATCAGATGAAGATACTAATGAATCCACAAGGCACAGAAGCAGCAGGTCTGAAAGAAATGTGCCCGCTGGCAGAGCGGCATCTCTGCCACCACCAGAGCCATCAGCTTCACCTGAACCAACAAAAAGGAGTGCTCGAGCCAATTCCTTTCAACCAGAGTCACATGTGCACCCAAGACTACCGGAGTATGATGACTTGGCAGCCCGGATTGCAGCTCTAAAAGGAATATGATGGATTGGTAGCTTGAATTACAGCTCCTGAAAGGAACATAGAAGAAGGCCAACATAGAACTGTGTTGTAAAAATTTACTAGGTCTATATCCATTATCATATCTAGTATAGGGACTTCTAGTCATTATATAGTTTACTGATCACATCTGATTGTAGTAATCCCCAAGTTCATGATTTCAACAAATTAGATATACATAGTTACATACATGCCAGACTCATGGAATATAGTTGCGATTTTAGTTCGATTATAATGTGAAGTCTGTGTGGCACTCATAGAGTAGTTGAATTTAGTAACAGAACTTGCTAGAAGTGTAGTCACGAATCACGACTTCGGCCTAATAGAATCTCATCATGGAAATAACTTAGCAGGAGACGTCTTCAATTTATCATGAGGCAATACTACTACCTATATTCATCGTACCAAGTCATGCACTTTAGTGCTGTGTCTGAACATAAAGTTACTATAAAACGCATCGTTTTGTGTTGGTACAAATAAAAACACACACCAAAGCCTATGAGTCGGAAGAACAGAACAGAAGAGCACAAGACAAGAAAGAGTGGAACTAGAATGGCAGAAGAGTCGGTAGAATCAGAGGCCGAGGAGGTGATGAGTGAAGTACACTTAGGCTGCCCACCTGGTTTCTCTGTCCCCCATCTTTCCCACTTCACCTTCTCCATCCCGCCTGGTACGTATTCTCTTTTTCTGTTTTGTATTCATTGAAACATGCAAGCTCTCTAAACCTTTAACACTACCACTTATGAATAGGATTGATTGAGCCCAGAAGCTCCAATGAAGATTCCCAAGTTATAGAAGCAACCACTTGCTCCCAGCAGACCATAAGTTTTGACAAGGATGGCGATCTCATTCTTCCTAGACGAAAAACCAGTAAGTTGTTATTCTTGCATATTGGAGATGCGATTAAGAAACCAAACAAACTGAATATAAGTGTCTATGAGAACAGCCCTTAATGGATTGTCCATAAGGGAGCTCTTGGTTATCCAATTCAGCTAGAGGCTAAAATGTCTTTATCTCAGTTCAAAAATCTATATTAGACCTGAGAGTTCTACAATTGGGACCGCCAAGTGTAGCTAAGGGATGGCTGCTATCAACCTCTTTTTACTATGTTTTTATTTTCGACATCTCAGTTAGTAATACATTTGTTAATGTCAGTTTATGGCTAAAGTGGTGGCTCTGAATTTCTGCATCCAAGACCTGACCAACGTATCCAAACTTGCAGAAATGCCTCCACTTCATAATCCTTTGCATTCTCTAATCCCCTTCACCCCCATCTTACTCATGGTAGTCATCTAGTTATTAAGGTAGTATGGAGATTAGAAGCGAGCTGAAATTTACATTAACAATGACGAGTATGAACTAATTAGTTGCCAAATCCTTCTAGCTCTTTTACAACCTCACATGATAGCTTTTTCTAAAGACGAAGAGAAAAGATTGTTATTTCATGGTAAGGGGCTTCTTGAGTCATTATTCATTATTCGATAATCATTCGTGAGAAATTCTCTCTCATATGTTAACTACAGAAAAAGCCATCAGTTTAGGAGGGTTATTCCAGAAAAAAAAACTCCAGAATAAATACATGTATCACACGGTTCACACCCCTCCAAGTGTTTGAACAGTCGGATTTAAGACTCAAATTATTGCGGAATGTAATCATAGATTTCATATTATTCTTTATACATTGTTCCCAATGCCCTTGTCGTTTTGCTGGAGTCTATAGCTATTTTTGCAAGAAGGGCTTCGTTCATATGACCACCAATTTTGTACCACCCTTCCATTCCAATATATTAGTTTCTCTTCAGTAAAGATTTTCCTAAGGTAAGAGTTTCATTAATTTCTCATTGAAAGGTCAACAGTTGTGACATTGGTGAGACTGTGAGAGAGACACACCTGCCTTTTTGTCTTTCCTCCAATTAGTTGCATTAACTGTATAGAAAAGGCCTTTTAGGGAGTCTAATATGAGTGGAGATTATCCAGTTAACTGTGTGGCCTTATTAAGTGATAGAGAGATGTATTTGGAGGGGATAAAAGGCATTGGTCCGAGAAAATGTGAAGGGGAGGAGCCGGAGGTTTTTGGGAAAAAATTTCTTCTCAGGCAGCTTTATGCTCATTAGTTATCCTCAAAATTTATACATAGTTCATTTATGCTATTCTTAGAAATTGGAATTCTGTTGTGGTGTAGCTATTTTGAGTTCTTCTGCTGTATGCCTTATGCTATATTAAGATTTAGTCTAGAACTAGCTTTGCAATATCAGTTGATATCCTATCCTCCATTTTGTACTTTGATTGTCGTTTAAAAAAAACTTTTATTCTGATATATTTCACAAGAAATTTCTGTTTTTGCTGCATCTGCATCAAAAATATTTTGACTAAAATCTCAAGGCATATCACAAAGAGATATTAAGATGGGGGATCTCCAACCCTTTACCTATTGGGCTTAAAAGGATCAGTCAATTTCTCATTGATAGTTTATGATGATCAACCCTAGACGAACTCTCTTAATATAATCCCTGTTCTATCTGTCATAAATTTCGCAGAGATCAATCTTCCTCACTAAACACCCTTGCTTACATTTGAGATTGTGAATTAATGCATCAGTTTCTGAGCAACAAGAATGTTAGCTCTAATTTGAATTCCAGGCACTGACTTGACCTTTTTAGCTCTTAAGAAGTCCCGTAGTAACTTTCTGAGCCTAAAATCTATTCTCTTTGAGAGAATGTATGTAATGGGAACACATGCTCGTATGTCTGAGTTGGACTATTGATTGGAAATTCTGAACTGCAGTCAGGGTATAGTGTAAACCATATGGAATACTTTGAGTATGAGAAATGTCCATCACCAAATTAGAGATATACTGAGCACAACTTGACCATTGAATTTGATTGAAACAATCTAGATTATCATCAACACCTTGAGCTTTGAGTGCGCCAATATTGGATTAACCGTTATTCATCTCTATCATGTCATCACTTTTCATTAGGTTTTCCACACAGCTGTCACCATTATAGCTATATTTTTAATTTCAACAATATCCTTACTCTCATGATGATCAGTTCGGCCCATCTATTCTCTTCTTCTTGTAATAGCTTGAGTAAGATTAAAAATATATATATTCCTTCTCCCTCTTGGAAGCAATTCAGTGTAGACTTTTGATGCCAAGATAGCTTCCTGATCCAAAACTTAATTAAATCCTTGTGACGTGCATTTCCGCTTGAGGGACTAAAGGGTTAGGAACCTTCCAGAGTGGGCTTTTAAGTTCCTACAAGTCTGCAAGGTACTTGCTCTCTTTTCTGCTCAAGTTGATCGAAAGTCAATACCATTTGTTCTTGTTCAAAGCTATTAAAATTTATGTAAGTAGCTTGATTAAATCCATGGGACTTAGATTGTGCATAACCTTTCAAGTACTCCTGCTAGTCTGAAAAATATTAGATTGTTCATGCCATACTTCTCCAAATCTAAAAGGTCTCACTTGAGGATTAGGGTTATGCTTAGAAGTCAAGCAGATTTTAATGAGGTAGTGATTTGACTATAATGTAGCACTATTCTAAATGCACATCTCCTACTTAAAAGTTATTCTGGGACGGAACTGGTTACTAGGCAAGTCTTTAGGTTTGTTAGTTAGTTCCTATGCCTTTTCTTTTTGGAGCTACCAATCTGTTGCCGGTTGGGTGCATCATTTCCATTGTCAAGTTCGCCAAAGCCTTTTACCTGAAGCTGAAGTCCAACCTTAGATAGTTTATAAGACCACATTATTAGCAAACAAGGATTTCCAAAATTCCAAAATTCCACAATATCATTTGGTGCTTTCCCATTAGTACTATTCAATGTTCTCCTGGAAATATCACTAGCTTTCTCTTTAACCAAAAGTAGCATAAGACCACACTTTGTTTTTACAGTTATTTCAGTGGTGTTCCTTTTGTTTTGACAATTTGTTTCCACGAGATTGTGCAGAATTGTCTAATTATAGCTATAGCTTGACCATCCAGCATAGTATCACATCAACACTACCAAGTGTTGGTTTGCAGGTAACCCTGGTTCTTCTAGTTGTAATTAGTTTCACCTTTTGAGTTGTAGTTTATTTAAGTATTCATGCATGCTCGGTTTTCTCGTTAGGTGTGGAGAGCAGAACTTGTCTTGTCTGATTTTATATTGCATAAGATGTTCACATCATCCGAGCTTGATGGAGTTGTATCACTAGAACTTGGTGCTGGTACAGGTACATTGATCAATATTTGCTGTCCTTGTTTAACTTGTAAATGGTGTGTCGCTCCAAAGAGCTAACCGAACTTATTACATGTGGTAATATTCCATTAGTCCTCCATCAAATTATTCCTAGATATAGAGATTTTCTGTACCAAATCTAATATTTGAGTACTAAAATGAGCCATACAAATTCTCAATTGTGTCTCAAGTTCATATGTTTGTAGACGTAAGGAAAGTAAGTACCCTTTTCAAGAACCATAGTCAGGGTTGGAAAATTCTCATTTCACTTTATGATTCCTAAAGATTTGTGTTCCATAACATACCTTGTTTTTACGGAGTCAATACTGCAAAGTGCAAAGTCATTCAAAATTGTATCGACTTCTTTTGTTGACATGTCATTCTCTTTACCAGGGTTGGTGGGTATACTACTAGCGCGTGTTGCTAAAACAGTATTTATAACAGGTACAATGGTTATAAGTGGGTTTTTATAGGCTAGGAATTCAACATCAATGGTTTCATTGATTTGCAAGATCCAGTCAGCAAGTTCCATGAATAGACAGGTTAGGTATCCAATTCAGATTGCTGATTATATAAGGATGCCCTCTGTATCAGACCATGGGAATGAGATCCTTGACAACTCTTCTAAAAATATTGAGCTTAATTCTGAACTCATTGCTCGTGGAACTAAAGTCTATGTGCGTGAACTTGATTGGATGGATCCGTGGCCCCCAAGATTAAGCATAGAAGAATCCTCCGGTAAAACTAAAAGGTGATAATTACTGCGCCTGGTTCATAATTATTCAGTGTTTTACAATAAACATATTTCCTAACATAGTCTACTTGATTATATAAAACAAGTGTTTTGATGGTGTCACCTAGGTATTCTTGGACCTTATCAGAAATTGAAATAGCCCATGAAGCTTCTTTACTTGTAGCTGCGGATGTAATCTACAGTGAGGACTTAACAGATGCATTTTTCAGCACTTTAGAGAGATTAATGTCTCTCGGTTCCGAAAAGGTATATTGAGAATTTGTCCTTTTGCCTCTGATAATCTGACATACCAAAAGTAAATTTCAATTAAAAAGATGGAGACCGCAAGAGAGCTTAACTACATTCTAATTGTTATTTATCTCTCTTCAATTCAGGTGTTATTCTTAGCTTTGGAAAAACGCTACAACTTTAGTCTTCATGATCTTGATGTTGTTGCAAATGGTTATTTACATTTCCGAAGTTATTTGCGGTCGGAAGAAGGTAAATATACTCTTCCATCAAGGATGGTCATCACATATGTTCATTATTTCAGTTCATAATTTGTGTTTTCAATGGATTGTGCAGATTGTAAAGGCCATAAATGTGGTACAGAGCCTTGTTTTGTGGGCAAACGCATAGATATTACAGAGATTCCACAATATGTGAAAGAGTACGAAAGAGGAAGTGATGTCGAGATTTGGGAAATTAAGAGCAACTACAATGGAGTAGCCAAATAGCTTGTGTCAAATTGGAATTTGACATGTGAGGTGTCAATGTCAAATTTGACATACTTCAGCTCTAACTAAAATGTTGTTGATACCCAAAAATGTAAACCTGTTTTTTAGAGACTTAAGGTCAATGATCAGGCTTATAGCTGATATGAGGCCTGGATCCGAGTTGTTTGGTCTGCCTCGAGCAACTTGGGGCTTGGTACAAAATCTCTAAGCCACGGCATGACATGTCCAAATTATAGGAGGTCACGAAAGCCATGCCAAGCCTACACAAGGCCCATTTGGGAGTCAAGCCAAGCCAAGCCAAGTCATGCCATGCTCGTTTATGCCCAAGCCTACTATGATATGCTCGTTTATGCCCAAGTCTACTATGACATGCCCATTTATGCCCAAGCCTATCTAGGACGAGGGAGGCAAGCCCACGCCATGACGTTTATGTCCAAGCCAATTATGATATGCTCATTTATGCCTAAGCCTACTCTGACATGCCCATTTATACCCAAGCCTACTATGACATGCCCATTTATGCCCAAGCCTATCTAGGACGAGGGAGGCAAGCCACGCCATGACATGCCCAAATCTACTCAAGGCCCATTTAGAGTTAAGCCAGGCCATGCCATGCCATGCCTAAGCCTACTCCCTTTATGGCACGTGGTTTCTCATGGACACGCTTCAATGACCACATGCCCGCCCATTTCATCCATGTGTCAACACACGTCAAACACAGTTGCGCACAAGCATCGTGGATGGTATACCGAAACCCATCCATCACAAGCCACGCCACGCGGCCAGCCAGTAATGTGGACCCAAGACACTAGGCCAAATGGGGCTTATTAGTGGGTTGTGGTGTGGAAGGACAGGATTTTTGTAAGATCTATAGAGGCCAAATGTCAAGTGTCCGAGACGTCTTGGGAGTCGAGGATCAAAACTTGAATTTACGTTTCCCGCGCATAGGCATGCATGTAACGGATACCTCATCTCATCATATCATCACCCAATGCCTTTAGACATAGGATGCCAACATCACAAATCACCTTAGACCAAGTCACCTCAGACCTGTCTCCACAACTTTCACCTTATAAGCTTAAGGCAAACCCAAGGCCATGTCTTGTTTGAACCCGTTAACCAAAAATAGCTTGGTAAGAAATCGAGAAAGTATGCCTCAGAACCACTGCCACCTTTACGTTTGTTTAGCTTAAGGCTCAAACGATGACAGTGAGAAAGGGTTCTGACCTTTGCTAAAATTAGAGTCACGGGTCACTTTTTACCCTCAGTCTTCAACCTCAATTTTATTTAAAGGAAGCTACGTACAATGGGATTGAGACACAACACACACAGGCAAAAACCACTACCAAGCTCCTCATGCTTAACCGTCTCTAGACCACCATCATCGTACCTATCCTTCCAGACACCCTAGATCATCACCACCATACCCATCCTTCCAAACACCCTTCAGACACCTCTAAACACCACAACCACCATACTCTACAATCCCTCACCCACATTAGACCCTTTTCATGATGAGCATGCATTCTGTTACACTTGCAAGATCCTAGCTCCCACACCCTACATACTACTAAGTCCTCTCAGTATTGATATTACACACGCTTGGAGCCTCCCCATCACAACAAAGTCTATCTTATGAAGACTTTGGGCCTAGTCTCGTAATCTTAAAGGGGGAAGATCAGATCACCAAGCCCAACAACGGCAAGCTCTTAGATCCTCGTTCAATTTCTACCCCAACATAAATTGGCGACTTCACTGGGGACTAGGCCGTGATTCATTCAAATGGCTCCTTCATGCAACAAAAGAAGCAAGGGTGCTAACAGCACCATGCCTTCATAAGATGGGGGAGAGCGTCAAGAGCAGTCTGCCTCTAGGCAACATGAGTCTAGGAATCATGATAACATGCATGAGAAGGAGACGGTTATCACTGCCGCCGATCTCCTATGTACTTTCAATACTTTTGGAGAAACCCAAATTGGAGAAACCCAAAGGGAGCTAGTTGAAGCCATGAAGGAGATAATAGGCTCCCTCTCAGCTAAGAGCCCCCGAGAGGAACCAGACAAGCACTCTCAAAAAGCTAGAGATAAGAACTCTCATGAGGAGTTAGCCCCAGGGGCAGTAGTTAGAGAATCCGAGCAAAAGGGATCAAGAGCTGAACAGAAGAATACTTCTTTTGTCACTCAAGAAGATGTGCTTGCCATGCTAGAAAGAGAGTTGCAACGCACCAATGAAGATTGGAAGTACCTCCCCCAACCACCTTTAATCAGCAAGCTTGGTCAATCGCCCTTATCCCAATGGTTATGAAACACCAAGCTTTGTCCTCTTTGATGGGAGAAAAGGAAGTCCAAGAGAGCACATAAGCCGTTTCATTGATGCTCTTGGACCTCACGCTGGTGATCATAATCTCAGGCTCCGTGAGTTCTCAAAAACCCTCACCGACCGTGCCTACACTTGGTATACTACTCTAGCACCAGGTTCTATTCGTACTTGGGAAGATATGGCAGACAAGTTTTGCAAAAAATACTTTGAGCATAAGGAGAGAGTCACTTTGGCTCAACTCAATAGCACTCGCCAAAAAACAAACGAAAATCTAGTTGAATTCGTGAGACGTTACAGAGACCTTGCTTTGGATTGCTACGATGAGAAAGGAGAAAAAGCCTTGGTGGAGATCTGCGTTGGTAACATGCTACCTGAATACAGGGTGTACCTTGAGAATGCAAACATAGGTACCTTTACACGCTTGATGGACGCTATAAAAAAGACAAGAATGTCTGTCAAGGTTGTTAATGAAAATAGAACATGGAGGTCAGAGAAGGATACACATCAAGCATTGGCAATTGGTGAAAGGCATTCAAACTCAAATAAGCGCAAGGATAGAGAAACTTATCCTGCTTTGCCATGCTGCGACAAGGAACTTAATGCCATCTTAGATACCATGTTTGCTGATGGTGTAATCAAGCCACCATGCCCATACAAAAACCCATCTAGAGAAGATAGAGCACACCCACGCTACTGTAGGTATCACCAGCTTGTCAGTCATCCTTCATCTGCTTGCCAATTCTTAAGAAAGTTTCTTAATGAAAAGATCCAGGATGGGACTTTAGCTATACCCTCTAAGAAGCAAGCTATCAATGAGGATCATTTGCCTCGTCGATGGCCAGGAAAAGAAACAGTCGCTGTCATAACTTGCTTTGAAGACTATATGGAGGAAGGAAGCCGCCCTAGTGGCCAGGTGCCTTACTTGGTTACGGAGCCGAAAGAAGGATGGTTTGACATAGTTTCTTGGAATAAGAGTTGTATGCCACAGAGTTATAATACCTCATGCTCTGATCCCATAGAGTGGAAGGAAGATGAGCATGCTCACTATCACATGGGGGCTTCAAGCAACAAAGAAGCGACTGGAGTGACATTCACAGATTTGGAGGAGAATGTGGCAAGGTCTCACCTCAACGAAAGCAAAAAGCAGCGATCTTATCCAACATGTGCACAAGTTCTTCAACAGAGCCCAAAGTTCAAATCTCTTTTTGATCAGCTTTAGTACGGACAATAGGCTAGGCAAGCGGTAGTAGAAGCACTCATGCAGGTCTCAGCTGATTTTGGGCCTCAAAGATCTTCAGTTGAGTCAGCCAACAATAGGGCATTCATGGAGGACCCTAATAGTGTAAATTCACAGAGGAAGACATGGTGGCTCCTTACGTAGACCACCAAAGGCAAGCCTCAGGACCTTCCAAATTTTCTCCATCATGGGAAGATCCTTGTGAAGGAAGCTTATCAAAGCGGATACTACATGCTTGTCTTACAAGATGTTGTGATAATGGGTCCCATTAACAGCAAATGGCTCAAGCTTTTACCATTCTTAGCTCATCTATTTTCCTCCCTTTCGTGGGAACCCTTTTGCACTTTTGTCCAAGCTTCCACACCTTTTGTTTGTGACCACAATAGTGTAGCCAACCAAGGAAGCATGACACTCGAACAATGTTATGATTTATCCTTAAAAAGAGTATTCCTTTTGAAACCCATACTCCCCTCACAAACTCCCGTTATTTTTTTATGCTCACACAAATAGTTTGATTATGTGATCTAACTTTTGCTCACATAACCAAGGGGGGCTGACACAAATGATAAAGGTCATAACGATGGGATCTCAAGCATAATTCGTCAAGCAACGCACATGCAACCCAAAAAAGAAAAAAAAATCACAAATCAAGGTTACAAGACAAACAACAAAAATCAAGCTATGGCTTCAACCATAAGATAAAGTTGCATGCCAAGCACCAAAGTCAAGTGATGTCATGACTTCAACAGTAAAATAAAGTTATGTGCCAAGCACCATAGCAAAGTCATAACTCCAAGCAGCACAACCAAACTTCGAGTCAAGCAAATGGAGTAATAAGCCCCCCTTAAGATTACAAGCTCCTTATTCTTCATGAGCATGCATTTGCTCAAGGCTTACAATCAAGCAAGCCAAGGAGGTCGGCTTTCCGTACGCTTGCCTGATGTTGACTCAAATAGTCATAAGCTAAGTAATGGAAAGATATTGAGATATCACCACGTGGGTCATGCCATATGCAATTAACAAAATGATTCCATATATCTATTCAATGCGATCAATGGATAGTGGATACAAGCAAGTTAATTTACTTACACAATTACACAGGCTACCAAGGAGATGTACCTAGACTATCAATCTCAAGCAATATGGATCGACTTGAAATGCCCGTAGCAACGGTAGCATTGTCTAATTTTGTGTTCCAATAGCTCCTCTTATTTGTCTATACATCTGGGGGCTTTACAATGTCCTCCACCACTTTTGGATATGTTTTCCTCTTCCTACTTGGGACACTCGAATTCTCATTGTCATATGATGAATTCTCCCATCCATACATCATCACTTGACCTAAAGGATAGTAATCTTGAATTACGGGTCCCATGCTGGACGTACTTGCTAGAGTCACTCAAGACTCCAAACCAGTAAGTATGAAAAGTTTTGGATTTGTGCCCTACTCTTTTCTTACCTGCCAACGTTACAGAGGCAGTCTCATCTAAAGCTTCCAATTTCCCATAGAATAAGTCACTAGGCATGCCACACTCTTCACTTTACTCTATACCGCATAAGATTCCTTAATCTAAGCCAAATTGACGCTTTACTCATTGGGAAAAATATGATACGAAAGAGCTTTTGTAGATGCCTAATAAGGAACTCTATTAGAACATTCAAGCACATAAGGTGACACGACCCACCCCAAATTTCACCCTGAAACCCAGAGTAAGTCGTGCGGGGACCAACTCCAAGGAAAATTTTACCGAAAAATCGGCATAACCTCCCTTGAAAATGGACAACCCTTCCTAATAATACCTGCAAACACTTCTGAAAATTTAAATCCAACCTTAAACTCCTGGAGCCTCCGTGCTCCCCAAATCACAACACCACCCAAATTATTTACTAATCTAAACAAATCTCATATCCAACCATTTATAGGTTCAGAGCAACTCTAACAGGAAGAAAGAAAACATAATAAATTAACAAGCGGAAGCTATATGATGACTATACCTCATCCCCATGTACGCCCAACCTCAACTATGCAATCCTGCAAACTGGGCATTTTTAAAACGAAGAGCCCAGGGGAAAACATTTGAAACCGTTAGAGTGAGTGGACAAAAACAAATTAACGAATAAAATATTTATGTTTCCCCAAATCAATTTCCAAGAAAAATCGAATGCATGCTGCAAGCGATAAAACTTTTATCTCATAAATGTCGAGCCTCTCAAGCTCTATAATAAATGTATGTATTTACACACGTTCATACTCTCTATATAAATTCATGAGTCTATATAGGGCTACTACGCTCGCGTCCAACGCTCACGTCACGCCTTAATGTGGTGTTACACTACGCCATTAAGGTGGACAGACGGGTGTATAAATATGTGCCCATACCCCCTATATGAATTAAACACTCATATAGGGCTACTACGCTCGCGTCCAACGCTCACGTCACACTATAATGCGGCTATATGTTACGCCATTAAAGTGGACAGACACATATGGCTAGCTAGCATTTTATATACATACTCTCTCTCATAAATACATATTTATATCCACCGAAAATCCCATTTTCGGTAACTCTCCAAGAGAAATAAGATTGTCAAAAATTAAAATGACGTCAAAATGCTCCATGACGTTAATTGTTCATTCATGAACCATAGCATGCATATTATTTAAAACAAAAGTCCACTCACAACTCTAGGCATAAGCCCGACGAAATCCAAATCGCCACTCCAGAGAGGTTTCCTCGAACCCTGGCACAAATATAAAATTAATTTCCCAACTAAATCTCCAATATTTAAACAAAATAGGCAAAATTAACCGAGAGCCATAACTACGCTCATCATTGCCTAACTTCTATATTCTTAAATCGAAACGATCCGAACTTAAATATCATACTCAGCAGCCGTAATTACAACCTCCCCAAAAATACGACTTAAATCCTACGGCCGGATTCTACATTAATTAACCGCCAAAAATACCACACTTTGGAAATTCATAAACCTATCCAAAACTCATCCAAAAATTTCATAACTCACTTCAACAAACTCCCCTTAATATTCTAAATTTAAAACCCTAAAAATCTTCCAAACAGTGGCGGCTCCGCCGGCAGCGGCGGCCGGAGGCCAATTCTGGCGACCTCCGATTCTTATGAAATTTTGACAGCATCTTCCTCTCATCATGCTCTACAACTTTCCTAACTAGCACAAACCCAAAATCCAAGCCTAACTAGGTCAAATGAGCAAAAACATCTAAAACACCCTAGAACTTCCACCTCTAATTTCTCCTTACCTGAAGCAAACCGGAGTGAGCCCTTTTAGGGAAAGGTAGCTGGGTTGGAGACCTTCAAAACCGTACCAAGCTTGCTCAGATTGGTGGCCAGAGGAGGGAGTTCCGGCGAAGTGAAGCTTTGGACAGTCGGACCTTTCGGGTGGCACCGCTCTCTCACGGCGGAGCTAGGGCTCCTCTCACCGGTCTAGGGAGGTTGTTGGGTTGGAGGTCGACCGAACGAGACCGGTGCGGCGGCGGTTGGTGGCCGGACGGCGGCGGGAGGACGGCCGGAAAACCGGGCAGCGGGAGGAGCTCGGGGAGAGAGAAAACCGGGAAGAAGAAAAAAAAAAAAGAGAAGGGAGAAAATGGCTTTGGGCCTCCTCCCCCAAAACCGGTCCAACTTAAAACCCATTTAAAACAAACCCAACTCCAAAAATAAAACACCCCGAAAAATAATACCCGAATAAAAATTACCTTTTACTAGCTAAAATTTACCATTTTTACCGTCGTCATATTTTCCTCCTACGAATAATCCTCCGAGCATAACCGTCCCCGAAACCCCTCTAGGGACCAATTAAACTAAAACTTCAATGATAGAGACGGTAAAATTCTTATTATAACCAAGCTAGCAAATAAGGTAAAAATTTACGGGTCGGGATGTCACATAAGGTCACTCACCACATCACGCCATACCAAAATGTCATCCGACACCAAGTTAGACACGAGTGTCTTATCCATGCTGTAAAGAGCAAGCCTAAGCCTCTCAAAAATATGCTCTTGGTAACATGCTTCCTACCTCAATTAACATATACCTGTTCTCTTTGGATCCTACACAAAGTTTGAGGGGAGGAGACTGAATTTTCTCTCCATGCCATGCCATGCCATGACACTTTTCTCAAATTACACATTTAGTCCCTCGACACTTTTCTTAAATTACACCTTTAGTCCCTCTACATTTTTCTCAAATTACACGTTTAGTCCCTCGACACTTTTCTCAAATTATAAGATTAGTCCCTCAACACTTTTCTCAAATTACAGGATTAGTCCCTCGACACTTTTCTCAAATTACACGTTTAGTCTCTCGACATTTTTCTTAAATTACACGTTTAGTCCCTCGACACTTTTCTCAAATTACAGGATTAGTCCCTCGACACTTTTCTCAAATTACACGTTTAGTCCCTCGATACTTTTCTCAAATTACACGATTAGTCCCTCGACAGTTTTCTCAAATTACACGTTTAGTCCCTCAAAACTTTTCTCAAATTACACGTTTAGTCCCCTGACACTTTTCTTAAATTACACGATTAGTCTCTCGACACTTTTCTCAAATTACACGTTTAGTCCCTCTACACTTTTCTCAAATTACATTTTTGGTCCTTATCATGGGTACTGACTTATACCTTTTTATATGCACACAAGCTGCTACCTCAACAAACTAAGGCACGGCCGAGCACCAAGATGCCAAGCACACATTCATGATCTCGCAATAAGCAAGCGACGCTGTCCACAAGCCATGCACAAGTACTTCCATGCATTTCATTTGATCATGTCACTTGTCTTACACGAGCAACATAATCAAGGGGGCTAATGTTGATACCCAAAAATGTAAACCTGCTTTTTAGAGACTTAAGGTCAATGATCAGGCTTAGAGCTGATATGAGGCCTGGATCCGAGTCGTTTGGTCTGCCTCGAGCGACTTGGGGCTTGGTACAAAATCTCTAAGCCACGGCATGACATGTCCAAATTATAGAAGGAGGTCATGAAAGCCATGCCAAGCCTACACAAGGCCCATTTGGGAGTCAAGCCAAGCCAAGTCATGCCATGCTCTTTTATGCCCAAGCCTACTATGATATGCTCGTTTATGCCCAAGTCTACTATGACATGCCCATTTATGCCCAAGCCTATCTAGGACGAGGGAGGCAAGCCCACGCCATGACGTTTATGCCCAAGCCAATTATGATATGCTCATTTATGCCTAAGCCTACTCTGACATGCCCA
>NC_020496.1:11190284-11192144 GCF_000184155.1 Fragaria vesca subsp. vesca
TAGGCATGCATGTAACGGATACCTCATCTCATCATATCATCACCCAATGCCTTTAGACATAGGATGCCAACATCACAAATCACCTTAGACCAAGTCACCTCAGACCTGTCTCCACAACTTTCACCTTATAAGCTTAAGGCAAACCCAAGGCCATGTCTTGTTTGAACCCGTTAACCAAAAATAGCTTGGTAAGAAATCGAGAAAGTATGCCTCAGAACCACTGCCACCTTTACGTTTGTTTAGCTTAAGGCTCGAACGATGACAGTGAGAAAGGGTTCTGATCTTTGCTAAAATTAGAGTCACGGGTCACTTTTTACCCTCAGTCTTCAACCTCAATTTTATTTAAAGGAAGTTACATACAGTGGGATTGAGACACAACACACACAGGCAAAAACCACTACCAAGCTCCTCATGCTTAACCGTCTCTAGACCACCATCATCATACCTATCCTTCCAGACACCTTAGATCATCACCACCATACCCATCCTTCCAAACACTCTTCAGACACCTCTAAACACCACCACCACCATACTCTACAATCCCTCACCCACATTAGACCCTTTTCATGATGAGCATGCATTCTGTTACACTTGCAAGATCCTAGCTCCCACACCCTACATACTACTAAGTCCTCTCAATATTGATATTACACACGCTTGGAGCCTCCCCATCACAACAAAGTCTATCTTATGAAGACTTTGGGCCTAGTCTCGTAACCTTAAAGGGGGAAGATTGGATCACCAAGCCCAACAACAGCAAGCTCTTAGATCCTCGTTCAATTTCTACCCCAACAAATGTCAAAATTTGAGTTGGGCTGAGGTTTATTAACGAGTTTTTTCTTTTGTATGGGAAAGAAAGAGGGACGATCAGGAAAGATGGAGGATGAGAGAGAAGGTGTGAGTAAACAAATAAAAGACAGTATAGGTAGAACATGTCAAATTTGGCACTGAATGGGTTCATCCCAAATCCACATGTGTCCACCTGTACGTGTATGACATATCTGTTGGAGAAGAGTTTGGCATGTCAATTATACCCGTTGAGCCTCCCTGTGTCATTTGACACTTCATGTATAACAAAAGATAGAGCATTTTTTTTGGGGTTTTTTGCATCAACAGTGTCTAAACTCTTGCATGACTGACAATATGATACCCGACCTTACAAAGTTATCAAAGAAGTACCCAGACTCAATTTTTAGTATCTATGTCATACCTACGGTTTATTTCCGTCACGTCGCTGTTAACAGTAACCATGTGTGATGCACGTGGGTCCGAAAAATGAGGGTAAAAATGACTTTTTCACTCCATCAACCTCTCAAATGAATAAATTCGATAATAGAAACTTGATGAAAACTTTTTCTTTACTTTGTTATGTTGACCAAGGATCCTGCTCCAAATACATTCCCAGAACAAAAACCAAACAAAAAATAAATAAATCTTAACATCCCCCCTATCTCTATTAACACCTATCTGACCACGAAAGCCAAAGACATTTAGATCTTCTTCGTCATTTAGAATTTGGATTTAGGTTCTTCAAAAACAAATCAAAGGTAATTCAAATTACATTTATATACCAACTAACTTTGCTAACAGGCAATCTCTCGAAATCCATCACCAAATCCAACCTATTCATGTACATCTTAAACCCAGCAAAAACCCAAGAAAAATAAACAACGAAAAAAAATAATAATAATATCTAGCAATCTTTCAAGTCTTGCACCCATTTATGTTCAACTTCTTAAACCCAGTAAACCATTATGATACCAACTTTCTCTCTCAAGAGTTTCCATCAACTGGTAAGAACTTGAACAACAACAAAAAATTCAATCAATCAAAAACTCAAACAACAAAAATAATTAGATT
>NC_020496.1:11200395-11201427 GCF_000184155.1 Fragaria vesca subsp. vesca
CCTTTGAAAAGTCAAGAAACTGCTGCGCTACCGTTTCAACTAACAAGAAAACAATTTCCAGTCAAACTGAGTTTCTCTTTGACCATAAACAAATCTCAAGGTCAGACGATCCCACAAGTAGGTGTTTACCTCCCAGATCATGTTTTTAGTCATGGACAATTGTATGTGGCGTTGTCTAGAGGAGTATCGAAGTCAACCACAAAGATTATGGTTAAAAAAGGCTCCGATGTTGGTGAAGAAGGCGTGTTTACTAAGAACGTCGTATTTAAAGAAGTTTTGCTTCATTCGAACGCAAATGATATGTCGTCTTCATAGGTACCTCAATGCTTAATTGTGATTACAAAGTACATTATTTGAATGGATGTTTTTTATTACCATCTTTAAGTTTGAGTAGTTCTTTCTATTTGTAGGAATGTACAAGGAAATGGAGCAGAACAGGAGAAAAGGTTTCGAAAGACATGACAATATAAAAATGGATTAAATACTGGTCACTCCATTAACTTTCATGCACTCGACAATTTACTCCATTATCTTTCAATTTCAATCGATCACTCCCTGAACTATCCAATGTCACACTATCAGGTCCATCCGTTAAGTGGACGTTCAATCGTGCTGTTAATTTGCTGACTGGACATATTTTTCAATGTCCACTCAGTTGGGTGAAGAGGGAAATTCCATTTAACACCCCTGATTCAATGCCAACTTAAAAAATTATAAACCAACCATGAACTTGATGAATCAAATACCCTCTTTGGTTTCCCAGAAAATGCATGAACAGAAGAAATCACAGCAAAAACAAAAAAAGTGGAATCGCAAACCAGTCAATTCATATGACAACCGATGATCCTATCACTCCAAATCAAAATCCTACCAAATTATGAAACATTCAACCGCAAATAATAGAAAAGAAATGAAAACAAATTATTCTCAGCTCCACAAGTTTCTATCTTCGGAAAAGTTCTTCACTTTCAGCATCAACCCCGAACCAATAACCAAATACCCACATCAAATTCACACCCAAAACCACACTAA